>NC_018323.1:162572-244807 GCF_000234665.1 Leishmania mexicana MHOM/GT/2001/U1103
CGGCCCTGATAGCCCGCACGCATGACCGGCTGCCCTTGTGCAGCTACACGGATGACAACTACAGCAACGCGAATGTGATTCGGCAGCAGGAGCAGCGCATTGTAGAACGAATGGAATCGCCGGCGGGTGGCACCGATCGGGCGGCGGCGAAGGGGAGCTACTATGAGAGTTTCGACCACAAAGACAACGTCTACTTTGCCTTTCAGGACGCGGCGACGGACTTGACGCTGGTCGTGGCGGTGAACAAGCTGCTGCTGCGCAACTCGGGCGACATCAACGGCATGAACAAACTAGCCTGTGGGCTGCTCGATCTCATCTTCTCGGAGTTCATCCAGCTGTACACGCCGGCGGAGATCGGCGCCCCCAACGTAAGAGCGTACCAGTTTATCAAGTTTGACGCGACGCTGCGCAAGTGCGTGACGCGCATCATGCAGCAGGACCGTACCACCGGGGACCGAATTGTCGTCGGCTCCGGGACAAGCGGTGGGAGTAGTGGGTCTGGAGCTGGCGCCGGCCCAAGTGGTGGCGGTGCCGGGGCGACGGGCATGATACGTCGCCAGGTCAACCCACAGTACGATGCACTGCGACAGGAAATCACGGATGTGCACATGGTTATGCGCAAAAACCTGGAAGACCTCATGACGCGCGGCGAGGGGCTCGACACCATGACGAACTACTCGGCCGAACTTGTGGATCAGAGCTCCCGCTATTACAAGAAGACGGTGCAGATGAACCGCATGCGCCTCCTCAAGACGTACGGCCCACCGGCAGCGATCGGGCTTTTCCTCATTTTTTTCTTCTACTTGTACTTCTTCTGAACTCGCGCGAGAGTAGGGGTAAAGTGAGCGACAGACAAGCGAAGTGGGTGTTCGGGGTGTAGTGTCGACTGTGATGCCACGCGTTGCGACCAATGCCGCCTCTGACAAAGCGGTGTGAGGGGCAGCGGTGGCAGTCGAAGAAGCTCTGGGCTTATAGCTCCCCTCTCCTCTCTGATGTGCGCACGTACGCGTGCGCGGCTCCGTTCGCTTTTCTCTAGACGAAGATAGACACCTATCCGTGTCTGTGCGTCGTCGCCACCAAATGGCGTTTGTGGGGGAAAAGGGCGGTGCGTGTGTGTGTGCAGCACTGTAGACGTGAGTGACACGCCCTCCTCCACCTCCGCTGTCAGGCCGTCCTCGATTCTTCCTCCCGAACGGCTCATACACAACCGCATCGTCGACAGGCACTTGATTTACATACCCACCAACGCGAAACAACAACGAAAAAAAAAGGGACCGAAGCGGAACGAAAAAAAACGCCGCTTCTTGGCGATTGTGGCGCGTACCGGAGCCCAGGAGGTGTTGCGCTCGCATCTTGCCGTCTCCTTTTCTGGCTTGCTTGTAGCGACACCTATGAACGTGCGCGTGCGTGCAGACATTCACATCATTTCGAAGCGACCAGAGGCAAAGAAGGGAGGGGTCAGGGAAACGAGAATAATGCCTGGTGTGCTTCTCGACCTCTGCCCACCGCCGCAGCTCCCATCTTCCATCTCTCTCTCCCCCACCCTTTGCGTGCATGCATGCACAGCGCACGGCGCGAAGGGGTTGTGGTGCATCTTGTGTTGTCCTTCGCCCATCATCATCCTTTACTCCCTCCTTCCATCTCGCCATCGTTGCATTTGTGGGGCCTTGCGTGTGTGTGTGTGTGTATCTCATGCACGGGCGAACGGCTGACATGTGTGCGCACAACCACTCGCACCCAACCTTCGCCAACACACTGTGCATTACCCATACAGAAGCCTACCCCCTATTGTTTTCGTTTTCTGCCAGACTGAATCGTTGACCTTTCGGACGTGCTCGCCACACCCACATCCGCACGCACGCACATACGTCAATACACTCCCCCCCGCACTCTCCTTTCTCCTCCCAACGCAGCAACGCCCAGAGTTGGCAAGGAAGGTCGTCTGCGCCAGACGTCTAGTTTTTATTGTTTCCTCTCTCTCTGTCGGGCTCGCTGCTGCTCTTCCGTTGTCCCTCATCCACTGAGCCCACCGCCCATCACCACCGCCTCGTTGGCCTCCTTTTTCCTCTCCTCCCACCCTATTGCTCAGTCTCCTCTGCCGATATGACCAGTGATATCGGTCTGCCGCGTCCCCAGGCGCGTGAGGAGCGCCTTATGCACCCAGTGGAGTTTATTCAGCGCAGTGCACCACGCCAGGAGGAGGCGCTGCGCATGAACAACATTCGCACTACGCACGGCCTTGGCGCCGCGACGGAGGTGGCGCTGACGGAGGTGACCCTCCTCGGCAGCCGTCGCCTCGGGGCCATGCCTACAAGCAACACACTCTACAACGCGTACCGCGGCAACTTCACGGAGCTGACCCCTTGCGACCTCTACGGCCTGCAGGAGAACGACCCGAACGTGCAGCCGACACCGCGCGCGCTTGTGGAGAAGCAGTTCCACGGCCATGAGCTGACGATGAAGACACTCGGCCTGTAAGGCCAGAGACGGGACTGGGTGTTTCCAGCCCGTGTTCCCGGAGATGCACGTCCGCGCATCCACGCACGAAGTAGGGAAGGAGCCCTAGAGAGGTTGGAGAGCGCGCATGTTGACGCACAAACGCAAAGGAGCGAAAGCATGCTGTGCACAGTAGCGCTCCCGTTCTCGTCTCCCCTCGTCCTTGCCGAGGACCCCCTCCCTTTTTTTATGCCGTAGCTGTGCACGCACGTGCTCGATCGATGTGAGAGTGGGACGATGGTGCGTAAGGGGCGGATGCGAGACGGGCTTTGGGAGCGCGGTGACCATGCGCACATGTTGACTGGCATCCGCATGCGTGAGTCGCGTAGGCATTCCCAGAGGGAGGTTCGCGGGGATGGTGTCGTCGGCGATTTCGTTTCGTTTTCTGGCGCGTTGCCGTCGACGCGACTCCCTCTCCGTATAAGTGCGCTTTCTCGGGCCCGTCTGTCTCGATCTCTGTGCCCGCGTGTGCCCGTGTGCAGTAGTCGATTTGTTGTGGCGGTCGGCCACGATGTGGTGGTGGTTGCCTGCGCACGGCTATGCGCGTGTATGTGTTGTCTCTCGTTTTCTTGTCAGCTCTTTCCCGTTCCTCCTCCTCCCTTGTGTTGTTGTGGCTGATGTACTGCCCTCCGACCCACCGATACCCGTTTAACGGGCTGGTCACCTCTCCGTCTCACTTTGGGAGGAGGGGGGGGGGAGGTGCGCCACTGGAGAATGAGAGAATGGGAAGGTACCCGCAAAACAAAATATGCTCGAGCTAAAGGCGGTGACGGTGGCAGGGGAGGGGAAGGGGGGAGGTGACGCGGGAAGGGTTGCTGCTGTGCGCTCTGTTCGGTGCTCGGAGGGGAGCGGGAAGAGCACATGGCCAACAGCTTCACTGCAATCCTTTTGTTCGCCGCGTTCGCCAGCTCACGCTCTGCGCGTCCTTGTGTCGTACAGCACAGCCGAGTAACCACTGCTGTATCGCGCATCCAGAGCACTTGTGTAAGGGATTGATGTCAACCCTCCTCACCTCTGCTCCACACGCACCTGTCTCTTCATCTTCCTGCCCTCTAGACGTCTCTTTTCCGCTGCAACATCCTGCGCAACGACGACGACGACGACCACCACCACCACCACCGTCAGCAGCGCAGTCGGCAGGGTAGCTCATGTGCACCTCCCACCGCTCTGATCCGTTCATCATCCCCTCTCACCGCTAACCAAGTGCAGTCGGCTAAAACGAACACGAGCCGGCGCGCGACACAGCGTTCAATCTTTCGTTGCCTTCGGTCCATGCGTTCCTTCATCTACCGGAGCCTCTCTCTCCCCCCTCTCACTCCCAGAGCATCTGTGACGTGCACGTGGTAGGCAGCAGCAGGAGACACACGCGCACACACCGACACAGGGATATGTTCTTCTGTCCGTTTTGTTCAACGCTACTGCTCGTGATGCCGCATGTGGAGGGCAACGCACTCGTGTGCGCCACGTGCCGCTATGTCCACTCCGTCGCCAGCGCGAGCCCGAAAATCCCGAGAAACGAGTTTGGTGAGCCTATCCTCACCATCCAGCACTCCTTTGTGGCACACAACCGTCAAATAATGGACGCTGAGGAAGATCCGGCGATGGAGGCGGCGGCTTTGTCCAGCGCCGCGGTGTGCCACACAACCGCTGCGTCCGCTCCAGTAGTCAAGGCGGAGACCTCCGCGGAGGGAGGCCAGATCACGACGATTCCGTGCCAGAACGAAGACAACCCGTGCCGGAGCACCAAGGCCTACTTTATTCAGATCCAAATGCGTTCTGCTGACGAGCCGGCAACCGTGTTCTTCAAGTGCGTCGAGTGCGGCCATCAGTGGCGACAGGACTAACCTCCTCACCAGGAAGAGGCCAAAGGAACAGAACTAAGGGTGAGCTCACTCAAAGGAGAAACAACAGCGCACTCGCTTGGTATCCAGGACTCGCGCGCCCTGCGCGTGGGTGGGTGAGATGTGTGTGTGTAGCGGCTTCCATGCGCTATCAAGCACTACGGGGCGACAACGCAGCGCGTGTAGCGCGCCGGTAGCAGCTCAGGCTTGCTGTCAGAATTGTTTTACTCGTCGCTGTTTCTGCGGCCCCGTGGACTCTGTCGGCGGGGCAATGGACAGCCCATGCCGACCGCACGCCAGCGCGACAACGAAATCCAAGATGGATCATCGTCGCGTCACTTTCATTTCCCCTCCCCCTCCCTCCCTTTCCGCGCCCGCTTCCTTCTCGAGGGCTGTGCTACCTGTCCGGCCTCGTGTCATCTTCGCTTCTCCTGCCATGCGAACCTGCTCCTGCAGGGCTCTGCCCTCTCTCTGCGCGGAAATTCCGCCTCCAACCATCATCCGGAAACACGCACACTTACATACGCATTAGCATCGCTTGCTGCACACGTTCACCGGCCCTTTTCTTCTTTCTCGTCCCCTACCCCTATCCCCACCCCTGCTGCCTTGATCTCTGGTGTCCCTCGCTCCGGATCACACGCGCAGACACGCACATATATATATATATATATCTATATGTTTGTATACGGTGCGTGACGTATGCCAGCTGTGCGCAGACTGTTGAGGCTCTTCGACCTCGATGAGACCGACGGTAAGATAACAGCGCTTGACAGCTATGGCACCAATACGCACGTGGGCACCAGCCGCGGGCAGCTCGTACGTCTCTCCATCTCATCTTTGCCCTCGACTCGATCTAGGACCGCGGCAAGCGTTTTAGTTGCACCGGAAGAGACGACTGCAATCGACGCTACGGTTCCTTCGGGGGAAGCTGGTGTTGCTGCCCCAGCTTCCGTCTCCACAGACGAGAGTGCCGTCTTCACGACGGTTACGCGCCGCTGCGCCGTCTCCGCTTCCGGTGCCGAGGTCCAGCAGCTGCAGCACAGTCGCAGTCAGAATCTGCTTTTTGTCCTCTGTGGCGGTTGCCTGCAGCTCCTCCACGCAGACACGTACGCGGTGCTGAGCACCATCGCAACGGAGGTTTCCTCGTTTTCTGTTGCGCCGCCACTGTCCGTGGCTGGCTCCGGCACAAGTGGCAGCGTGGGCGGTGACAACAGTGTGGTGCCAATGACCGGTGCTATTCCTTTGACGCATCCCCGTAGGCGCGCAAGCCGCTTGACGGTGGGTGACGACGACGGTGTCAACCAGCACAGCCGCACCACCTCGCACCTCCGCACGCCGAGCGAATGCAGCTATGGAAGTTCCTCCGCCCGCACCCTCCAGAGCACGTTGTTGACTACGCCGGCCGCAAGCCCGCTGGACAGCACCATTAGCAATGGCGGCAATCTTCACCCGCACCACGGGAACGCTCACCACCACAGCCGTGACGGTAGAGGCGGTGCTGCTCCCCTTTTCTGCTCGTCGTCTTCCTCCTCAGGGGGTAAGGCGCACGTGGTGTGCGTGGCGGAGAAGCAGAAGAAAGAGCTTGCTGTGTACGTGGTTGACCGCGTATCGACGTCGGCGTCTGGTGCGGCGAGCAGTGCGTGGCCATCCGCGAATGAGCTGGCCGAAGATGGTGGTCCCGGCAGCAGTGCCTCCCTCAGCACCGCCACCGCCAGGTCTTCCCCACCGCCGCCGCGGGTCATGCTGTGCCAGCGCTACGTTCTGCCGGAACGGGCGCAGTGCGTGCTCATGTGTAGCCCAGCCCCTGCGATGCGTCGCGGAGCCGCTCTCCCTTTCGCCGCGTCTGCCGGCGCTCTCACTAGCGACGGTGTGCCTCTGCTCGCCAGTAGTGTGGAGGCTGGACTGAGCGTGTGCGTCGGGATGCGCCGCGAAGTGAGCCTGCTGTCTCTCATCGGGGGCTCTACGTGGTGTGTTCTTCGCCTTGACGGCACCCGCCCGCCTCTGCTCTCCGTCGGGAGCGACCACAACACCTTTCTGGTTCGGACGCAGGCCCCGAACACCGTCATGGAGGTTGGCGTGCCCCCAGTTGCAGCAATGGCGGGTTGCGTGCAGGACGGCGATGCAGGTTGGAAGACAAGCGCCGCTGCCGCAGCAGGGGCGAACCCCATCTTGCTGCGCGCCGGTACCGCCTGGAGCGCCGCGATCGCCTCCGCGACGACCCCTGCTGCCGCCCGAGGCGCTGTGTTGCGCATCAAAGATGACGATCTGGTCATGGGCGACGTCTTCCAGGCAGACACCACTGTTGAGCTCGTGTTGGCTCGATTTCCTCACATCTTTCTCTTCACGTCGCACCACTGCGACGTCGTCTCCTTCCTCGAATACGGCGCAGGCGTCGGCGCCACCTCGAGGAGTCAGCGCGTCCCGTTGCCGGGCATCCGCTACGGCGCGCTGCGCGGACAGGGCACATCTGTTTGTGTGGCGAGCGACCGGACGGTGTGGATGCTGCAGCTGAACCCGCTTCGCGTGCAGCTAGCCGAAATGGTGACAGACGGTAACAGTGAAGCCGCATTTCAGCTCTTGGCGTTCCATCGTCGGCGCGCTGCGGCGGTGGCGCGCAACGCGGCAGCTGCCGCCGATGCAGACGAGGCACTGCGCGCCGTCGAGTCTGACTTGCACTGCATGGCCGGCTTTGCCGCACTTCACCGCGGCGAAGTTGCCGAGGCCATTCGCTACCTGCGCGACCACGTGGACCCGCGGGAGGTGCTTCTGGCACTGCCGGACTGCATTCCTCCGACACCAGCGACACCAGCGGCACACGACTTGGGCTCCAGGGCCCCAGTCCAAGCGGCGGGTGTTGACGTGTACGTGCTAGACCACGTTGTCACCATTTCTTCTGCGGACGTGTACGATGAGCTCTTACGGCAAAGTGCCGTGTCTGCCTGCGCCGAGGCCGCTGCGGCGCACGGCACAGCCGGCGTACCGCCTTCCTCGTACTGGGACAGCTGGCGCGGGCCGTGCGTTTACAACAGCTTCGGCGGGAATGTTGCGGAAGCGTGGCGCGTGGCCTTTACTGCAGGGTCGTCGTCGTCTTTGACGTTGACCGGCACCGCTGAGGACTTCGTGACAAGCCGCTTTGACCTCCTCAAGGCGGAGGTCCGTGCGTGGTTCGCCGAGGAGCTTCTAGAACCCGTAAGCGATGCCAGTGCCCTCCCTACTGCAGTCGCATCACCGACAGCTGCCACTCGCACCTTCATCGACCGCGAGAGCATGGAGTGCAGTGGCGCATCGTTGCCCACTGCTACCGCGACAACTTCGCTGCTGCCGCCGCCGACGCTGCTAGTGGCTCACCGTCGCGCGATGGAGTACGCCTCCCTTGTGTTGGCGTGGGAGGCGAGGGACTACCGCATGGCACACCAGGTCGTCGCCTCGGTCAGCCAAGCCTTGCGTGTAGAGGATTGTGCTGACATGCTGCGACATCTTCGCGAGCACCGCTTGCTTGCCGTCCTGCAGTTCAGGACGGGCCAGGGCGAGGCCTGCCGCGCGACACTCAGGAACGTGGTGAGCGTGTCTGCCGTGCTGCAGCTACGCCACGGCCATGTGGCAGCCCAAACGACTCCCGTTTCATCCCAGCTGACTCGCTGGCGGCAGTGCATGGCGACGCTGACGGCACAGGGAAGGTACAACGGCATTGCGGCACCGCAGCCTACGTGTGGCTGCGGGCTGCTGATGCTGCCGTCTCTCACGGCGGTGGCGCGCGTGGCTCACACCGTCTTCGGCATCGAAGTCCCCTTCAATCCTGCGAGTGATGATTTAGCGAGAGAGGCACTGGTGCGCCGCATTATCGCTTACTACGAAACGCACCACTCACGCGGTGCCCCGGCCAGTGCTGCTGCAGCAGACCACGGCGAGGCCAACTACTGTGAACTTCGCTTTTCGGTCTGCGGCACCCACTCATCGGCTCTCTTGTCCTTTCCGCACACAGGGCCGCTGCTGTCGACGGTGGTGGACGCAACCGTACCGGCGCCGGTGCTTCCACACGCCGCAGTGCAGAGCTACAGTGAGGCGGCTACTGAACCCGGTCCTACCGCGCCTCGCCGCACCGTTGTCCGCGCTATGCCGTCGGCTCTCACGGCGTTCTTTTACCTGGTGGAGAAACTCGACGTCGTTGGCGTGAAGCAGCTCCTGAGCCGCCAGCCGCGCTTAGCTCAACTGAGAGATGAGGAGGGTGGCACCGCCTTGCACGTTGCCATGTCGCAGCTTGACCTTGTCGGCCCAGCTCGCATGTGTGATGCGCACCTCCCTGACTCACCGGCGCCGGCGATGTCGTCGCTGCAGCTCCTCTGCTCCTTGAACGGGCTGCTCGTGCACTTTGGTTGCCCGGTTGGCTTGCTCAATCGGTATGGATGGAGTTGTCTGGACGTGGCCGCCGTCGCGTGCGCCGGCAATACGACGGCGTTCGACATTGTAACGGCAGCACTGCTGGCCGCCGTCGAGGTGCGTGCGGCAGCCTGACACCGACTGCGCCGCATATGATTTGTCCACGTGCGTACGGGCGTCCGCGTGTGCGCTTGGTGCGTCCAATCAATCCCCCGCAGAGCTCGTGCTCCCTCAACCCGGCTGCGAAGTGCAACGGAAGGCGCGCGCTCTCTTCCTGACTCTCTGGCGCGCGATCCATGGGATCTTGCGTCGGCGGGGCGTGGGGTGGCAGCGAATACTGCAGCGGCCGCTCTCTGTATCTCTCTCCTCGCGCCCATCACGCTGGCCATCTCTATTTTTTTTCTCTTCGTCCCTCGCATATGGATGCTCTCCAGTCCTGTCCTGTCCTCTCCTGCCCGGGCGTCTTTTCTCGCCGTGCCCGCCTCGTCCGCCCCTTCCTCCGCCTCACTTCTCTTTCCCTTCACATACAACTGCAAACATGCGCACGCACGTACGGCCATCGCACAGCTCCACGAGTTTTGTCCCCGCCCTCTGTCCGAAGCCGCTTCATCTCGTCCCCTCTGTGTGTTGTTCACATTCCCCCCAAGACCTCCCCCCTCTCTCCACTCTCTCTCCACCCTCTCTCCCCTCCCGCTCTCTCTCTCGGTATTACCAACCGTCTGGCTGTGCGTCCCTGCGCGACCCCCACAGCGAACCACGTAAGCGCATACACGCTTGTGCAAGCAGAAGAAAATAACGAAAAGGAAAACAGAAGAGTGGTATACCACGTCACAGCCCGCTCATCCGCACATACGCCGCCAACACATTGACCCTTGCGTGTGTGCTCCAAATATGCCGCCGAAGAACCAGCGTGACGTGGCCGCGGTGATCCCGGAGGAGGATGACGAGGGTGACGTGATGGAGATGGGTAACATGCTGGACTTCCAGAAGTACCTCGACCCCGACTTCTCGAAGAATTTCATGGCCGGCCTGCCGGAGAAGATCCGTCAGCGGGCACAGGTTCTCTCCGCCTACGACAAAGATTTCTCCGCGCAGCAGAAGGCGTACAAGGTGAAGGAAATGGACATCCTGCGCCGCTACGACGCTCTCTTCGAGCCGCTGCTGCAGCGCCGCAAGGAAATCGTCACAGGGGCGACGGTCTCCGAGGAGGAGGTGAAGAAGGGCATGCCGGAGGAGCACGTCAGTGTGATATCGGTGGAGGTGGACGACACGGACGAGGCCGCCAAGGCCGCCGACGCGTTCGGCCTGGAGGGGTTCTGGCTGCGCGTGCTGCGTCACCACACCGTGATCGACAGCACGATTGAGCCGCACGACGAGGACGTTCTGAAGCACCTTGTCGATATCCGGTCCTGTGTCGCGGAGGGGGAACACGGTAGCTTCCAGGTGATTTTCACCTTCTCGCCGAACGACTTCCTCGAGGAGGAGACCATCACCGCCACGGTCAGTATCAAGGATGACAAGCCGGAGCTGACGGTGTCGCCCATCACGTGGAAGCCGGGCAAGAACGTCATGATGCACACTGTCACAAAGAAACAACGGGCGAAGCGCGCGGGCCAGGCGCGCACCACCACGCGCGACGTGCCGCAGCTCTCGTTCTTTTGGCTGTTCAGGAAGAAGACGGAAGTTGTCGGCGATGATGACGGCGAGGAGGACGGCGAGGAGGATGACGAGGAGCAGCGCATAAGCATGCTCGAGGTGCTGCACACGTGCATCGTGCCAAATGCCGTGCGCTACTACACCGGCGAAGCCCCTAATGGCTTCAGCGATGTCGACGAGGAGGACGAGGAGGATGAAGAGGAGGAAGAGGAAGAAGAGATCATCCCGCGCGGCCGCGGCGGCAACCGTGGCGGTCGTGGTGGCCGTGGTGGTCGCGGTGGTCGTGGTATCTAAGCGGCTGCGACAAGGTGGAAAGAAAAGAAAGATGGGGCGAGGGAGGGAGGGGGGGAGGCAGCTGCGTGTGGGCGAGCGAGAGGAAGCGATGCGCTCATCAATGCCGGTGCACGTGTGTGCTGCTCGGATGTCAATGGACGTCTCGCGTCGACCTCCCCCCACCCTCCCCTTCCCTCTCATCCCGCATGCGCACGTCTATATGCCTATCTGAACCGCAGAGAATGTTTCGAAGCATGTCCAGCTCACACAGGAGCAGCCGGATGGGGCAGCATGATTCAATGCCACACATGCATGCGGAGAGGAGCAATGAGGAGAGGGAGAGAGGGAAGGGGTCGCTTAATGCTGTGTTGTTAATCTAAGAGAGGACGAGTGCGTGTGTGTAGGAAGACGCGACACTTCTGTGTGTGCTGATCTGCGTCTCTTGCCCTCTCGCTCGCTCGCTCTCCTCCTCTCCCTGTTCTCGTGCCCTCCCCGCACGCACACACGCTCGCGTGCCTTCATGACTCCTCTACCAGTGGGTGGGGGAGGAGGGACGTCTCCGTCGCCATTTCATGGAGCGCGTTGCTGCTGTCGCTGGTGCCTCCCCGCCTGTTTCTCTGTTCCCTGTTCGCCACTAACTTGACACCGTTAAAGCAGAACCAAACAAAGGTCAACCCCAGCACAAACAACGCGCAGCGGACACGTGCACGGAGCTTGCAGAGGCAGCGTGGCCCCGCCGCGAGGGGGGGATAGGGGCACACCTGTGTATGGGTGACTCAGATGAACCTTGTGGAAGCTCACATGCAGGTGAAATTCTTCGTGTATGTGCGCGCCCGTTGCGTAATTAACAAGCCGGGCAGGCAGGCAGCCAGGTGCTTGCTCTCGCACTGAAGCATCGTGGTCAAGTTTGCCTTCTTCCACAACTTCGCCACCCCTCTCTCCTTCACGCCGTCGGCGGTGCCATCGTCACCATGTCTTCCTTTTGTTTGCTTCTCGTTCACTCTCGTTGTGCTCGTCGTGTGCCGTATCGCGTGTCGATGCGCGCCCGAAGTGAGAGTACCGGGGGGGCGTGACGACGTAGCCGGTAGACGCACCACAGAACAAGAGACGCAGCCATCTCGTGGCGCATTACCGCGGAGAAGTGGCGTGTACACTCACGTCTCTCCTGCGTTTACGTGTCTGATAGCACCCCCTCCTCCGTCACAACCGTGCGTTGCTGCATTTATTTGACTGAGTGCTGTGTCCCACCTGCCGGCTCGCTTCCCGAACACAAGGTCGCAAGCTTCCGCTGCGCTGGCATCACACACACACACACACGGGAAAAGGGGAACGGTAACTTTGGGGATGTCCTCTCAACCCCTGGCGTACCCCTCGAGCGGCGAGTTCAACGTGCTCGTGCAGCGCTTCAAGTTACTGAACCTCGTTCAACGGGTTGCTCACCGTGATGTGAGCGAGATGCTGGACACAGTTGGACTGGAGGGACTTTCGCGCAAAGGCGTGCTAACGCGGTGGGCGTGGAGTGAACCGGAGGTCGACGACGGCGATGCCAGCATTGACCCAAAGGTGCTCGGCCAAGGAGGCGCACCGAGGCACCGATTTGAGGAGAGCAGACCCCGCACGTCACCCTCTACCCGCCGCATCTCTTTGCCCGTCATTGAACGTCCGATCTCCCCGCCTCGTATGCAGTTTGGTCGGCCTACCTCCGGCTTTGATGCCCGCATCGCAGCAGCGCGGTGGAACAGCGGCATCGAGGAGGACACCAACGCGGCCGACTCGATCCGTCGTCCGCACACATCTACCCGGCAAAACGCCGCGGGAGAAGCCGACGCAGCGGCACGTCTGACGACGAAGCGACGCCGGTACGTTGTTCGGCGCACCCATCGCTTTCTGCACCGCAGCCCGTCTGAGCGCGAGACGTTTTTTTCTCGACTCGCGGAGCCACGCCAGAGACCCGGCGCGCTTGTGGAGGAGGTTCTGCTCTGCGACGAGGCGGCGCCACCGGCGCACGGCCGTCGCGGTGATGACGATGACCGGTCCTGGCACGACGCTGCTCATCGCAACGCATCTGAATTCGCAGAGCACGGTCGACGGGGCAGGTACGGCGAATATGCCTACGGAGGGCGTCTTGGTGGGGCTTTCATGTCTGCTGATCCTGCAGCAATGCAGCGACGCCCCTCACTCGACGCCTATACCTACCACCACAAAGACTTGCGTGCGCACTACTACGCACCGATGCAACCCTCCGCCTCCCCTCCGCACTGTGCGGCAGCCGGCTCAAGCGATGCGCGCCGTGGGGAGAAGCCCGTCGGTGAGCTTGGCGACTACGAGGCTACCCTTCCCAGCCCTACTGATCGGCTGCATTCACGGCGCAATGTGTCGACCGACGGCGACCCACACGAAGTCGCCTTTACTCCACCGCCGCTGCGCTTTCAGTCGGCTGGCGCCTCGTCATCTTCGTTGGAGGGCCCAGCGCGGATACTCAATATGAACTTAGCATCACTCGACCAGGGAGATGCCACCGCTGCCACGCCCACCGAAGGCCAAAGGCACGGGGATCCGTCCACCGCGGAGGCATTTGTGCGCAAATCGCCGTCAGCGCCTGCAACGTTCATCGCAAAAGATGGCGTCGTTACGTCGCCTTTCACCGACGGCGACACCAAATCCTTCGCCAACACGGCCCCTACAGTGATGCTGCCCAGGAGCGGAGGCAGCGGTGCGGCCGAAGGTAACGCGCCTGCTGTACCCCAGCTGCGTCTCCCTCGATCCCGCTCCGGTGGCGGCGACGGCTTTGTGCCGGTGGACTCCGGGCAGGGAAGCGGCAGCACGAGTGGGCGGATGGCCTGCACGGACAGTGAAAGTCAGCGAGCTGCAGCAGGCAACAGCGGCAGCGCGTCAACCTCTCAGGTCATCCAATCGCCACGCGCCGTCCGCGGCCTGGCACCAAAGGCAAAACCAAAGGGTGCTGTGGATGTTGCGCGCGTGCCGCTCGAGGCGGTGCGACATGCGTCAGCGCTTCTGTCGCGCTCTGGCTCCTTCCATCCAAGCCCCACCACCGGCAGCCGGGGCGGTAGCGGCCACAACAGCTACGCGGCAGGGATGGCGTCGCTGCAGCAGCTAAACCCCTCTCGCGCACGTACTCCACTGGCTACGTCCGGCTTAGGTGGCGGCATTCCTCGATCGCCGAGGCCGCACACCGTCACGGTACAGGTTGAGGCGGCCGGCGGTGTAGGTGATGATGGTGACTATAATATGCCGAAGAGCGAAACACCATTAACAATGTTTCGCACAGCTGCGTCTCCGCTGGGCCCGATGCCGCTCTGCGGCGACGTTGGTTTCATGGCTTTACCAACGGATTACCAGGTCAGTGCCACCACTAAAAAATCGTTCGAGGAGCTCTCCTCCGCCATCGATCACATGCTTCTCGACCACCAGCAGTTGCTGCGTCAAGTGTACAAGGACACCCAGGTCACGAGCCGCGGATCGGCAGGGCAACCAGGGAGTTTTCCAGCGGCGTCTCGGTCTTCACAGAAGCCCGGTAGGGTTCCCGCCAGCGGTGAGGCGAGCTCGCACGGCTCCTCGTTCGAGGTGGACTCTCAGAGCCTCGCAGATGAAATCGCGAAAGAAGCGCGCTACACCGACGGCGTGGACACGACAATCGGGGCGGACCTCGTCAGCGACAGCGCTACAGGCGACGTAGATGTGCCGCTGTATGCGATCAGCGCCGAAGTGGAGGATGAGATGCTTCTCTACACGCAGCTGCAGCACCAGCTGACGCAGCTGGACGCGGACATGGTCCGGCTTGGACTTGAGAACGCTAACGACGCGGCTGCAGAGGGCAGTGACGGCGCAACCGGTGACCGCGTAGGCGGGGCGTCGCCACTTGGACGCAGCGCACCTATGCTACAGCCCTCGACTTCGACGACAGCCACGGCGCGACAGCCAGCGCGCCATCAGCGCGCCCGCGGCGAGGTGCCGGAGGCGATCGTGCAGAGGCTGTGTGCGTATCGCATGAACAACTTTCAGTGCATCGCCTACAATGAGCGCTTGTGGAACACCAGCTCCATATCACAGTTCGTGTTTGCTCAGCGGCTGACCGCGGGCTTGACAGAGGAGTGCTGGGGCGAGGTGATGGCAGAGGTCGGCTCGATCATGGACGAGTACGTCGACGGTCTGGCGGACCACGAGTTGCAGTAGCAACAAAGGACTTTGCTGGTGCTGCTACAGGGTGCCCAGATCCCACCCACGAACACATGTCAGCAGCACAGGCGCAGATCCAGCCACGGCTCACACGCCTCAGCTGCATTCCCCTCCCCCCCCACACACACACGGCTGCGTTCGGGTCCTCCGAGGGCGAACCGTCCTGCCGGCGAATCGGGGCCGCGCGTCCAACGAGCTCTTCTTCTCGTCGCCCGTTCCGCCTCCGCATGCGTGCTGCGCGCTCAGCATCCGACACACGGACCCGGCTGTGGGCTGGTCCAGGTGCATGCCGGATGTCCTCAAGCAGGAGGTTGGCCAGCCGCAGCCCAGGGCCCGCTGAGACCCTCTACACCCGACCTGTGTGCCGTGCTGCGCAATCTCAGTCGCCTCAAGCCGCGGCACATGCTTCGCATACGTGCACTGTGTGGGCGGCTGATTCGTATGGATCTCTTCGCGCCCTCTCCGCGCAACACCGGTGCGCTGCTGGCCTCCGCATGCCGCCTTGCCGGGATGCGACACCACGCCAGCGGTGGCTGTGTGCACGCGCTCACAGCACTCGTCCTTGTAAATCCTGGGGCCTGCTTCAGGACGGCGTTGTTGCGCGGGGTGGGGTGTTGGTGAGCTCGCTGTCTTCTTCCTCAGTTCCCCCCCCCCCCCACCCGGGTTATATGCGGCGAGGAAACGGGATCGAGGCGGCTCACCGTATCTCTTCAGGGCTTCGTTGATTCTTGTTGTCGGACTCTGTGTATCCTTCCCGGATGGGAGGGGCTTGCGCTGAGGGTGTGCGGGTGGGGTAGTCGCCGGTGCGTGCGTGGGGGCGTGAAGGCTTTCGTGGGCGGGCCAGCACTGTGTCAAGGCTCTCTCGGCTGATATAGAAGACAAAGGCTGCCAAGCAAGGAGACGCGACAAAACGGAAGAGCTCCCGCCGCCGATGTGTGGCCGTGACTCGCTGACGGGTCTTTCCTGTGTGAGGCGGAGGCAAGTATCTGCGTTGCTCCTGCGGCACTCCTCCTGCTCCCCTACTGCCGTCATGAGGCCATTTGCCCAATGCAGCGTGCGTCCCCTCATCCACTTCTATGTAAATGTGGGTGCAAGAAGCCCACGCGTGAGGTCGTGAAATTCGTAGTTCATCCGTCTCATGCCGTCTGCTGCTGTATATATACGTATATATATATATATATGTGTGTGTGTGCGTGCACGCCAGCACATGAACAGCTCTCCTTCCCACCATCTTACTCCCCTCCCTCTCTCTTGTGCTGTCTACTGCCCTCCACTCACCGTCTTACGGGGCGGCGTGCGCGATGGCGCGCATGCATGTGTGCCCCCTTTGGACCGTTACGTGTAAGGTGGCAAGACGGACGTTGTATTTCGCTCCTTTTTCCCTCCATGCCCAATCTAGCACAGGACCGCAAGCTGATCAGTTTCTAAGCGTGTCCGGTGTGTGGTAGGGACGAAGCGTGCGCTGTCACCGTGCGCACGACAAGACAAGAGCACATCCTCAGAGTGAGAGAAGGGGGCGCGCTGCTCTTCTCGTTTCCTGTCGAAGTCATTGCTTATCGGCTCCTCCGAGTCTACTGCGCGGCTCCTCTGCCTTGTCGTTACCCTTTCTCTCGCGCGCTCTGTTTCTCACAGATCGAGGTAGTCTGACCCCGCGTCTGGCTCGACGATGACCACAAGTGCGCTCTCTCTCGACTCCAACAGTACCCTGGTGAGCGCAAACGCCGCGGCCTTAGCGGAGGCGGACGCTGGTGCGCAGGCTGTTGTAGACCTCGTGAACAGGTTTGTCATCAGCACTGCTCAGTTTCTCAACCGCTTCTCCCACGAGTGCGAGTCGAGGCTGGTGCAGACCGAAGAATCGCTGCAGCAGTTGGAGCTGCAGACGCAACTCTTGGAGCACCTGCTCATCACCAGCGGTGCTGCCGACCCCGAGGCAGAGGAGGGGGAAGAGGAGGGTAGCGATCACTCCAATGATGACGATGGCGGCGCATCGTACCTCGCGGATGGCGATGACCGAGACAGGGTGAGGGACGACCGTAGCGAGGCGTCAGCGGCGTACGACTATCACCAGCGTCGCCGTCGCGGTCGTCGCGCCGCTAGCGAGAACGGCGATGCAGAGAGCGTTCGGGGTCTGCCGGCGCCGCCGCCGAACGATCGCCGCAGTGGCGGCCCGCCCCCACCGCCTGGCAACTACCGCAAAGGTCCGCCGCGGCCACCGCCTGGGGTGGCACGTGCGGTTGCCGCAGCACAGGAGGCCGAGGCGGCGCGTGTCGCCACCCTGGCAATTGTCGGCGCGCCGGTCCTCATGCCGCCGCTTTCAGGTGATGCCCCGGCCCCGCCACCGCCGCTGGAGTTGCGACCTGGCCGGTTGCTTATGCGGCACCATCCAAGGCTGCATGGCTACTTCGAGTTGCTGTCCTTGCGCGTGCCGGCGGCGTATGTGAAGGCCAAGATGCAGGCGGACGGCTTCCAGGGCGAGTGGCTCGACACACCGGACGCGCCGGCGCCGAGTGGCCTGTCCGCGGCAGTGCGCGCCTTCGTGGATGAGCCAGATTGACAACCAAGGGAGACCGTACGCGAGTCGCGATGGCCCAGCCGCTCTTACCGCGCGAGCTGCTGCATGCCTCAGCGGACTTTCCGTCCCTCTCTCTTCTTCGTCACCACCCTCCCCGCTCAGCATGGGTACTGCCGTTTATTCGCTTCAACGGTGTGCATCTGTGCGTGCGTTGGACTTTCCTCGGTTGCGTTGCGCATGCGTGCCTGAACTCCGCCCTCCCCTCCCCCATCGCCACCACCACCAGTCTCACCTCAGCTCAGTTCCTTTTTCCTCACGGGACAAGACAAAAAAAAAGATGCCATTTACATGCGTCTCCTCCTCGGACGATATGGGGTCGGCGACGCTGTTACAGCGGTGGCACCTCCCCCTCCCCACTCCACCCCATCCCACCCTCTGGAATATATATATATATATATTTTTGGGGGGGGGGAAGACTGCCGTGATGCGGTCGCAGCGCTCTGGCGCAGCGCCGACGCGTGGCCTTACGCCTCTCTCCATCTCCCTGTTTTTTTCTCCTCTCTCTCCCCCGCCTTCTCGTCCTGCATGGCATCTGCCAGTGACGTTTTCGTGCGTGCGACGGACTGTGCAGACGGACCGGAAATCACGCGCTCGCTGCCCTTGGCAAAGGCGGTGGTTTAAAGAAGAAAAAGGAAGCCTCCGCGCCCTGCCGAACGAACCGGCCAGGCCCGCACGCAACAGTCATGTCCTCCTCCTCCTTTGGCCAGCACAACGGCAGCGGTGGTAACCGAGGCAGCGGCTTTGTGCACCTCAACACTCCAGCCAGCATCCAGTATACAGCGGGGAAGACGCTGTCGCTCTCCGCCCTGCGTCAGCGCAAGTCCCGCGTCGAGTGCGTCGTGTTGCCGGAATCGATGTCTGTGTGGCGCGACGCGTTCCAGCGCTACTCGAAGGAGGAGGGCTACAGCAGCTTCGCCGCTGACATCGAAGACGAGCGCACTGGAAATGGACCGATTCTGCCGCCGCTAGTGCCGCAGCGCGCTGGCCCGGTGCGCCGTCGTGCCGGCAAGGCACTTGTGGGGACAGATGCCTTTTTTTGTGCTTCATCGTCGCCGGCGCCGCTCAGCACTTGTGCCTCTGCGGCACACTCCGGCGCCGGCAGGCCACCACTCACAGGTGGTGTCGCTCCCACTAGCAGCACCGCCGCCGCTGCCGCTGCGAGCTCGTCTAGTAGACTCAGCATCAATGACACCACTGCGGCACCTGCCGACAGCGTGGCCGATGGCTCGACTGGGTCTACGGCGAAGCAGCAGCAGGAGGAGGGCATCCCTATCGTCAGCCATCACAAGCTTTTGGGTCGGCAGCAGTTTGTGTACCCCGATTACGACGGCGTGCTCTCCGCCGGCGTGGTGCCGCAGATTGTTGTCACAGCTGAGGAAAAGGCGGAGGCGGCGGCGGCGAAGGTCTTCTACATCTCTCCCCTCACTATGACGGAGGAGGAGCTGGCTGCCTTCGAGGAACTGCAGGGGCTGTGGAAAAGTCGCGCACGCAGCCACTCCTTCCTTGGCGCGCAGCACCGGAAAGCTGCCAAGGGTGCGGTGGACCCGTCATCGTCCGTGGACGTGCTGGAGGCGGGCGGCGCGGGGCTGCCCAAGGTGCCTAGGCGCGAAGGAGTGACAGGTGGCGCCTCCTTTTCCTCTCGCAGAGGCAATGGGGTGGACGTGCCCGCCTACGCCGAGGCCGAGACGACCGTGGAGGAAGAGTCGAAACTGGACAAGGAGCTCGCCGAGGCGCTGCGCATGGCGGATGACCTCCTGCGCTTTGCTTAGGCTAGTGGTGGTGGTGGTGCTGATCGCATCGGAGATGAATATCACGGCTGATCTCCGCATGTTTTTGCATGACTGTTTTGTATTTATTTATTTCCGTCGTATGGTGAGAAGATGGTGCTGGGCATGCAGAGAGTATGTAGCTTGCGCAGGCGCATGCGTGCTCGCTGGTGTGCACGTGCGATCCTCGACGGTGAGTGACTGACCCCAACAGCAGCGGCGAATCGGCATGGCAGGAGGCACCAGCGTATTCAAGGCGTGAAACAAACAAAGCGAGGTGGGTGCGTATCGTACCACTTTTCTATGGTGTGGACGTCATCCTTCATTGATGGTGGAAAGTGTCGGCCGTCACCGGTGCTGCTGCCGTTCTGCGAAAACGACGGTGAGGCTCCAACATGCTGTGCGAGAAAGGGCACCAATGCGCACATCCAGCCAACACGTGCGGCGGGTATACAGGATCTACTTCTCTCCCCCCTCCTTTCCTCTTATCTGTTCATCATCATTGCCACCACTACCACAACCACACTGGCGCTGACACCCGCGCGCACCACCGCCATTCTGCACCGTCCCCCCTCCCCCCTCGCCGTCGCCCTTCACCGTAATGGCAGTAAAAAAAACAGCAGCCACGTGCCGAGCTCTCCTTTTCTCTTCTTCCACCTACCTACCCACCCTCATCCCCGCCCCCCTCCCTGTTTTCTCTAAGGAGACCATTTTGTATTGCCTCGTGTTGAAGCGTCGTGCACAGCTTGCTTGCTTGCTCGGCCCCGCACGTGGTCTGTGACCCACCCCCCTTCTCCTCCTCTTCTTGCCAGCAACTGTAAAACCTGCGCCACACCCACCCACCCCTTCCTCCTTTGCTTTCTTTTTTTTGGGGGTCAGTCACCCCCCTTCCTCCCTCAGCACGTCGTCATCCATTCGCCGAACCGTTTTTCCCCTGTCTTTGTTGGCTCACGTTTCCATTGCAATTCGTGTGTGAGACCTCTCGAGCACGCGCATAGACGAGCCCTCGCACGTTGCGATACACGGGAATACAGACACGCACTATTGGCCCAATTCTTCTTCGGTTTTCGTTTTTTTCTCTCGACGTGTGTATTCCTTGAGGTGGACGCGGTGTCTCTGTGCCCCTCATTACCCGTCTTACTTCCCCCCTTCGACCCCCCGGATTCTTTGGTTGCCCCCCCCTCACACACACACACACACTGCGTAAGCGAGTGTGGGTGGCCGCGTCTTGTGGGTACTGCTAAGGTTCAACACAAGGCCGCGTTGCCGTAGCACGTCCCCGTGTCCCTCTCTCCCTTTTCTGTGCATACGTATACCCTGTGCCACAATGCTGCGTTTTTGCTCTCTCGCACACGCCGGCGGCACTACCGCGACGTCCACCACGGCAGTGGCCGCCATTGCTGCGCTGCAGCTCCAACCGCGTCGCGCCTTCGCTACTGGCGCACGCTCGACGGTGCGCGAGCGGCGGTACTACACGCAGCCGCTACGCACCCCCCGATACGGAACCAGTACCATTGTGGGCCGTCAAAAGAGCGATGCCGACGCTGCTGCAACGCGGCCTAGAGAGGCCTCGTCACCCATGGCGGAGGAGATCGTCACGGGTCTCCACCGCAGGCGTGGCGTGGTGCACCCCAATAGCACGACGCGCGGCCGAACCGCGCATCGGTCGCTCAAGGTGCAACTCATCGACTTCATCACTTCCCGCTGCCGACCCGTTCGTTACAACGATGCTGGCGTGCCCGTGGAGGGGTCGTTGCTGCTGCTGCCATGGCGGGAGCAGCTGCGGTTGTGCATTGCCATCCTCGCAGCGTTCTACATAACCAAGGCCTTCTTCGACGTGGTGCGCTTCGAACTGCTTTACTACGGTGTGTGGAAGGTGGGCTACCGCAACGATGGCTCCTTGATGAAGCGGCTACTCTACTACGGATCGACGGCGATGCTCGCGGCTGGGCTGTTCTTCAGCTTCAATATGAACTTCTTTTTCTCTGCGTGGGTGGTTGGCCGCCGTGAAATCGCTCTGCATGCGCTGTGCAATGTTTTCGCCTACGTGATGCCACGCCGTGTGCTGCAGCTGCTGGTGCGCCGGACGGTGTGCTGAGGGTGTAGCCGCGGAAGGACCGAGTCAGCCCCACCCCTCTCGTGCCCTACCAACGCACACGCCATCGCCCATGGTGGAGAGGCGGAAGTCGCCTTTGCCGTGGCTCGTATGGGCGAGTATGATGAGGCGAAGGGAAAGCATGCGCAGATACACAGAGATCGAGCCGAGCACACGCGCTCGGCTCCTGCGGCCCCTTCCCTTCCCTTCCCTCCCCTCCCTCCCGCCTCGGCGTCACAAAAAAAAACAGAGGGACTTGCGAACGCGCACTGCCCCTTTTTTCTTTGATATTTGGCGTCCCTGCCAACACTACCCACCCCTCCCACATACACATGATGCATCTGTGCGCACCATCATGCTCGACAGCAGTGGGGTGGCACGGCTCCTCCCCTTGTGCTGCCACCCAAGATCAACGAAAAGAAAAAAATACCCCCCCAACTCGCCTTCGTCAGTGAGGAGACGCGCCAGCGGGGGATGGCGAGCGGCGTTACTGCCGTCCTTCTTTTTCTTTGCCTCGCACGTTGTGCCTGTAGTTTTCTGAGGAAGAACAAAAGCCCGACCAGAGGGAAGTCCAAGAGCCAACACTGCTTGCCCTCCCCCTCTCTCTCTCGCTCCCTGTGTGGTCTCTCGGCTACTTACGCATGAGAATGTAAGAAAAAAAAGCGGAAGGCGAGTGGAAGAGAGGGACACGCGGCTGTCACCTCGCATGCTGAGTTCTCCTGTTTTTCCGCACCTTTCCCCTGCATCCACCTCCCCCCTCCCCCCCAACACACACACACAAACACAAACACCGCCGTTGTCGTCAGTTTTTTCCTTTGGGTCTCTTACTATTATTTCCACTGTCGCATTCCGCGTAGAGCGTGTGTGTGTGTGCTGCTCGATTGTGCGGCTCTCTATTTTCTTTTGGTTCTTTTTTTCCAGGTTCCATCCTCTGTCCCCGCCCACCCCCTCCCCTCCTCTTCCCATCTCTTCGGTAGTCATCTTCGTGTAAACTGAACGACGCAGACGCACGCGCACGCACACAGGCTCATGTGCTGAACGGTTCACCTGCCCCCTCCCCCTTCCTCTATCCCCCTCCTCTTTTTTTTTAAACGGTGAACTCTTCTCATCACATCTTTACATCTTCTCTGCGTTGGGTTTTTCTCCCTCCTTTGCCTTTGTGCCGAGCGGGTCTTGCTCGGACGTTGTCGCCGTGCTGCTGCGCTCCCCCTCCCTCCCTCCCTCACCGCGTGTTCTTCGTCGTGCGACATACCGCCATTCGCGCACCGCACGGCATCGCATGCTGCAAACGAACACGAGCAGTAGATTGATTGCAGGTGTGCTGCCGCGGTCTTGTTGCACGATGGCTGTCGGACTCCTCGCTCACCTCCCTCCTTGCGAGGTGGGCTTCGCAGATCCTTCTGCTTCTCACTCCTTACGAAACGCGCTCACTGTCTTTCTTTCCTGGATGACGGGGGAGGGGACACCTCAGCCTGGTATCAGGGCCTACCACGTACTGTTCCGGCGAACCGAGAAGCCCCCCTCCACCTCCCCCCTTATCCCTGCCAGCGCGGAGCCACATGTAGCGGTGGCAGGACCAAGTACCGAGGCCTTCGTGGATTCGGTGCGGTGCGTCGGGGCGGTCAGCGACTGTGCCCGCGCCTGTGCCATGGGCATATGCTGGTCAGCGTGTGAAGGTGGCTCGGACGTATCGCATCCGCGGCCCCGACTGGGTAGTTGTGGGGAGCCTGCGCCGCCCGGAGGGATGCACGAGGTGGTGACCCGCCTAATGGGGGGTGACTGTGTGGCGGCCTGCGGAGCCGGTGGGGTGTGGGTGGAGGCAGTGGCCGTGCTGAGATGACCGAGTCGGTGCATTGCCGTGACGCGTGTTTCTACGACTGCTTTTCACCACGCGGAACGGGGGCCTGTGGCAGTCCAGGATGTAGTGGGGGGAGGGAGGTGCCAAATTGAAGTGACGTGGTGTTGTAGAACAGAGAATGGACCCATGCGAGACAGAAAATATCCGCGGCCGTTCACGTCTTTCCTTATACGTCCTTCAACGCCTCTTCCCCCCCCCCTGCGGCGCCCCGCCTCCACCCGTCCTTCTTGTTTCTTTTTTTTTGAGCTCCGTTTCTTTCCTCCCTGCGCCTGTGTGACGATTTGGGGCGTCTGCTCTCGACACATGTAGGCTGAGGTCCACGTGAGTGTATTTGTATGTGTGTGTGTGTGTGTGTGCATGTGGCGGTTTTCTGCCGACTCGATGCTGCCTGTGACGCTCTCCCTCTCTGCCTTTTCCTTTCTTTGTGCTTTGCTTGTCTCTTACTCCTTTCTCATGTTGTTGTGTTGTTGCGTGCCCCCTCCCCCCTCTCCCCGCGCTTTACGCTCAATTCGAAGGCCCGCGAGTACTTCACGAAACGAAAACTCAGCAGCCACGATCACAGCGATGAACGCACAAGAATGAGGTGCGCACAAATTCCCCCGAACCGCAGGGGAAGAGAGGCCAGGAAGGACGTGCACGAACGGTCTTGAGGCGAACGGAAAGACGAGGTAAGACAGCGCACTTCGCCCGTTACCCAGAAAGAGGCAAGAGGCATACGCATTGCAACCATTTCCTTACCCACGACACAACACTGAAAAAAAAATCAAAGGACACACACACACAAAAGACTTGATCGTTGCGTCACGGGTGGTACGATGTAGACTGTCTTGGAGTCCACACCATCGTGTTTCGGGTTTTTTTACTATTGTTGTTGTCGATGTTGACTATGCCCTCCCTCTCCCCCGCTTCCTCCTCAGCAGGTGTTGTACAGCCGACTCGATCTTTCCTCAGTCCCCTCTTGCCCCCCCCTCCTCCTCCTCTTCCACTTTCATCATTTCTTCTTCTACCACCGCCCCTCTCTCCCTCCCTCACCTTATCATCGGGCACTGAGTGTCTCTCTCGCGTTCTCTGTGCTCTCGCTGTTGTTGTTCGGAGTCGCTTGCTGGACTTCGTGTACGGTGTTCCCATGTCCGCACCTCCCCCGCCCCGCCTTGACCCTACAGACCTTCCCTGTCTTTTCCATGCTGTCGCTGTGGGTCTGGCGTGTGTGTCTCCCTCCCCTCCCCCTGTGAGTGAGTGGTGGCTTCATTACTATTATTATTGGCATGTGTGGCTGTGGCGTGTCCCCTCTCTTCAGGCCCATTCCTAACCGTTCTTTTTGTTTTTCTTCGTTGCTCCAGGCTCTCTCTTTTCGAGTTTTGGGAGGGCGTGTGCATGCATGCATGTGTGTGTCTCCCTCTTTTGGTGCTGTGTCTGCTACCGCTACGTCGCTTCTCCTGTGTATGCCCTCGTCTTTCTTTCTTTTTTTTTCGTTGTGTTCGCCATGAAGGCCGAGATGCCGGCGCCGCCATCTCGCACTCCCTCACGTGTTTTTTTTCCGAGGTTGCGTTTTGTTCCACTGTCTTTCCCTCTGTCGTTGCGCCCCCCCCCCTCCCCCCTCTCTCCTTCTCCTTGTGTGTGGTGACACTCGTGGACGGGGTGGGGTGGGCGGGCTCACTCCCCATCTCTCGTAAGCATCCGTGTTGTGGTTGGATGCGTTGGCCCTTTCCCTTTTCTTCTTTGTTATGCTTACAGATCAAACCTCTCGTGCGTAACCGTTGTACAAGAACGTCAGTCCCTCGAGTCCCTGTTCGTCTTTCCATCCGTCTTGCGGAATTCTGGTCTTCCACCGAGTCTCTCCTCCGTCTCCATCACGGCAGAGGATCACGTCAACGTCTGTTTGTTGGCCTGGGCGCATGCGTGTGTGTGTGTGTGTGCGGCTCTGAGTGGATGTGTTGCCACGATGTCGCGTAATAAAAGAAAACATCAGGAAAAAGAAAAGGACAAGAACGGAAGCCTGACGGAGCCATCTTGGGCACACTTCCTCAGCACACCCTTGCACGCACACGCACGCACAAACCTTTTCAGTGGCCCGATCCTTGGCGCTAGCAGGGCACCAGAAAGCCAACAGCCGACGACGTGTGCGATACCCCCCCCCCGGCATCAATTTCCCGATATGTGTCCATAAATCGCTTGAGTGTAGAAAGAAAAGAACGGACAAAAGAAAAACGAAAACGCCCGCCCCCCAGCCGCGGACACCGTCTCCCATTCCTCTGCCATGAAAGTGCACCACGTGCATGAACGCGCCGTACGCGTCTTTCGCACGACGCACCTCCTCTTGTCTCTCTCTCGCTCTGCTCGCACCCTTCACGTCTCTGTCCTCGGATGGTCTCGATGGACACACCAACGCCTCCCGTGTACGCACATGTGTCCGTCTTTCTTCATGCGATCGCCTCCGCACTTGCGCACGTGTTATACGCGCAAGCGAAAGATTTCTCGCACACCTACAGTTCCATATGCTCGCTCGCCTCAACCTGAACCGCATCATAACGCCTTCAGCGAGTGCCTCGCTCTGCAGGGCACGATCATCGCTGACGGGGTCTGCGTATCAGCCGCTGCGCGCAGCGCAGCGGCGATGCGCCACCAAGACCGAGGCCAAGGCATCGACCAAGGCAGAGCAGCAGGCGACCTCTGCCTCCGGTGGAGCTGCCGAAGCGAAGGCCACGTCTCAGCATCCGATCTCACACGGCCCGCAGCGCAAGGACTGGCGCACGCACAAGGAGATCGTCTACGTCAAGGGTGTTCCAGCCAAGGGGAGCCTCTTCAAGCTGCCACTGGCGGAACAGCTCATCATTTGCCTTGTCTTTTCCATTGCTGGGTCAGCTGCGGTGTACCTCGTGCGGCCGCAGATACGGTACCTCTGCCATCATGGCTTTCTAGGCCTCACCGACGAGGCGGGGTGGAAGAACGGGCCGTGGCTGTACCGCCTCATGTACTGCCTCATCATGTTCCCCAGCTACTCCCTCATTCTCTTCGTTGTCGGTGGGGTGTTCGGGCGTCGCATCTGGTTCTCTTTTATGATTCACAAGATGTGGTCCCGCTTCCTCACACGCAACGCGTCGCGGCGGCTGGAGCACTTGCTGGATCTGCAGCACTATTGAAAGGGGGAGACGGCGGCGGCGTGAATGACCCCGCGCCTGCAGCGCGGCTGAGGGTCACTTAGCATGCAGAGATGGAGAGAAGGAAGCGCGGGTCGATGCCAGGCGGCACAGCCTTCCTCTTCGTTTTGTCGAGTAGTGCGTGTGTGTGTGTATCGCTGTTACCCACCCACTCACGCTTTGTTCTCCCGCCCTTTTTTGTTTGTCCCTGGCGGTTGCCCTCTCGCCTGTGGGCGGCGGGGTTCTGGATGGATGATGCGATGGCGGTCGTTGGACACGGATCAACATGTTTGTGTGTGTGTGTGTCTGTGTATAAGAGCTTCTATGAAGTTGGCGGGAAGAAGAAGGACGCTGCGAAGAGGAGACTGTGGCGTTCGCTGAATGCATCCGGCGATGTCTCCGGGCGACGGGCTCGCTGAGCCAGAAAGGGTGGCGGGGGCGGGGGAATGTAATGGACGAGGCTGCTGAGTCGAGAAGGAGCTCGTGTGTCTGGGAAGGTGCGTGAACAGCGGGTCCCGTCACCGATTGACCGGTCCTCTGGGCTGAATGAGAGGGCAGATGGACAAGTGCGGTTCTACTCCCCACCCCCACCCTCCCGCACTTTGAACCGTGGCCGTTGTGTCTCCTGCCGAGCCAGCAGGCATAAAGGCATCAGCCACGCATGTCGCTTGCCCTTCCACTTCGTGCGGTTTGCTTTCTATCCGTCCCTTCTCTCTCACGCATGCTCGTCCTCATGCCCGAACATTTTTTTTTCGGTTGCGCATGTACTGCAGCACCCCACACCTTCAGCTAGTGCTGGCCTACCCTGCCTGCATCCTCCTCCCTCCTCTTCACCACCCTATCAACCACCTCTTGCATCTCCATCTCTTTCCTCAGTAGTGGATCGCTCTGTGCCTGGGTGTGCACTCACCGCTTGACAACAGCCCACCACAACCTCTGAGAAGGAACTGCGCGGCTGTGTGTGTGTGTGTGTGTGCCGTCCACTGAATATCGTTGTGCTCACGCAGGTGCACACACGAACACGTGTCGTTGCTTCTGCGTCACCTCTCTGTGCACAGACAGAGATACGAGTCGGCTCTGCTTGAGTGGGACGCACTCACATACAGATACTTGCTCTCCCTCTGCCTCTGCCGCTGCCGCCTCCCTCCCCCGCCCCCCGTTTCGATTTAGCCCAAGGACATGGAGGACACGGTCAACGTCTTTGGTCGCGGCACACCCGCCGGCGAGGCAATTTACCGCTGCTACGTTGCCCCTTCCAAACCCAGCACGCTTGACCCTCAGCTCGCAGCCCTGCTGTCGCGTCGACGCCAAGAGCGGGAGGCCGCCGAGGCCGCGCGGGCGCACCCGAAGCCCATTCCAAAGTCGAAGGCACCGGTACACCGACCCCACGTTGGTTTGGGAAAGCGGCCAACCGAAGAGGAGTACGCGCGCTGGCGGTTGCAGCATATCCCGCACCGTCGCACCAAGGCCGCTATAGAGGCAGAGGAGGAGGCGCGCAGGTGGGTGCCGCAGCCCGTCAGCGACCGCTTCGCCCGCCCGGCTATCACGGAGGCCGAGAAGGATCGGCTGGCGGATGTCATGGCCTACGGCGCTGAACTGCCCAAGCCAAAGGAGCTCACCGGGGCGCAGCGAGCCCGCCTTCACCGTCTCGAGCCGCGCGTGGAGCTGGAAGATCGGTTCGCGAAGCTACGTCAGACTGCGCAGGAGGTGCAGAGCGAGCTGGCGCAGCTCCGACAGAGTGCCCCCGGCGTTAGTGCCTCGTTACCCTCCGGCGGCCGTGTGGTTGAAAGTGTGTCGGACCCCCAAACGCGACTCTCACAGCGCCGTTCGTGCGGAGGTGGCAGCGACTCCACCACCGCCTCCCCGTTTCAGCTGGTGTCAGCCGCTTCGCCTGGTGCAGCCGCCGCTCGGGATGTGCTTAGCATCGGTGGCACTCGTGTCGGCCGTCAGGATGACAAGAAGATGAGCAAGGTCGAACGATGCCGACAGGAGCGGGAGCTGCAGAGCCACCTGGGTACGGTGATTGCCGAGATGGAGGCAGTAGACCGGGAGCTGAGCCGACTCCCCATTTCTTCGTAGAGATATCGGTACGGGCTCAGCTTTTTCTGCTAGGGCCTGTGGCGTTCTGTGTTGTTGCGCTTTCTCTGGATGTACAGCTCACCTGCCCTCCCCTCTCCCCTCTGGTGAGCGGAGCGCCAAGCACAGGCACGCACGCACACACACACGCAGCGCTTCCCGCCGCCACAGAGGGGATCGCCTGCCTGTGTGTGTGTGTGCGTGCGTGCCTCTGTGCTCACTGCGCTGTGTGTATTCTCCAAATCCCAAAATTGACTAGTGAAGGAGGGAAGACGACATCATCGCCTTTCGAGGGGCTTCATCTGTGCCCAGTCGCACCTACGAGCGATGATGTGG
The DNA here is from genome assembly GCF_000234665.1 of Leishmania mexicana MHOM/GT/2001/U1103. Classification (NCBI taxonomy): domain Eukaryota; phylum Euglenozoa; class Kinetoplastea; order Trypanosomatida; family Trypanosomatidae; genus Leishmania; species Leishmania mexicana. The sequence goes on from NC_018323.1 coordinate 191,253, forward strand.
GACTCCGTCGTGTTCGAGCTCGTCTACTCGAAGATGACGGCGCTGCCACTCGTGCCCGCGGCGCGGAAATCATGTGTGTCGTGGCACTGCCCAACCCTCCTTCCCAACGTACACGTACGTACAGAGGGCGACGCGCATGCACTACAGCGTAGCGTCGGGTGCTTGATCCATTCCTTCTGCTCCCTTAGGCGCTTTTTCTTCTCTTGGTTTTGTGGCGACTCGCTTGCACGCATGACGCACACACATCCATGCATGTATACAAACACCTGTGCTGTTCTATTTCCCTCGGTCCTCATCGCTGGCGACTGCTTTCTTTCTCTCTCTTGCTGACCAACGTCACGGGTATCAGTGTGCATGGACAAAGGGTAGCTCCCCCCCTCCACACACGCGCGCGCAGGTAGCGAGACGCGCCGGACTGTGCGTCTTTGCATACTTTTCACCTTTCCTTCCCTAGAGTAGACGAGGTGCTTCATTGTGCCCTTCTGATCTCGCGCCCATATATATATATATTTTTTTTTTCACCGTTTGTGGCGCTGCTCTTCACCGTGCCCTCTATGTCTCGGACGAATGATGTCGAGTCACTGCTGCTTCGCTTCCTGGATGTGGAGAATGGGCTACACAAGCCCACGGCTCGCCACCAAATCTCTCCTCCACTGGCCAATATGACATCTTTCGCCACCCCCGTTGAGGAGGCAGTGGCGCTGAATGACCATCGGGCCCGTCGCTCGTGCAGTGTTCCGAAGGCGCCGGCGCCGGCGACTGCTTGCTGCGAGATGACGGCCCCGTCATCTTCGCACCGTGATCGGCGCTGCCCCAACACCCCCAGCTCGTCCGCTAGCAGCGACACGCAAGAGGAGGCAGCGACAACGCCTCGCCGCTCGAGCAGCAACCAACACGCCTTCACCCCCACTTCACTTAAAGACACCTTCGCGCGACTGCCTGTGCCGGGCGACTCGATTCCAGGCGCGTCACCGTCGCCGCCGCTGTCGCTGTCACATCCTGTCGTGCAGTTTCTTACTAGCGTGCAACTGCAAGGCTACGCCGACCGCCTCATGTGTGATCTCGGCATTCAGTCCCTCCCAGAGTTGGTGAGGCGGAGCGCCACTTCGAAGGGTGTGGCAGCGCTGCTGGGGCCCTCTGCATCGCTGCAGCAGCACAATGAACTGCTGCGCGGTTTGCGACGGTGGGAACGTGATGAGGCGCGTCGTGCCAAAGCAGAGACTGCGGAGGAGCGACGGCGCGCACGGAAGGAGGACCGCACCACCAAGGGGGTGTCCAAGGAGCTTGACACGAATAAATGTCGGTCACGCGCCGCCAAAGCGAACGTTCAAAGCGCGACGACCGTCTCTTCGGAGGATGGCGGTGACCACGAGAGCGGAAGAGGAAGTGGCACCAGTGGCGATCGGCAGTCGACGCCGCTCTTTGCCGCCCTTGACAGGTGCGTCGGCACCAGTGCAAGCGCGTGCGTTCGCCTTTGTGACGTGTGCGACTGCATCCTGCAGTCGCCCTCGTCCACCACCGCTTTCTGCACCGCTGAGGCAGCCCCTCGTGTGCCCCCAAGCGACAGCGGCAACGTCGTCGCGTCGTCGTTGGGAACGCCGCCGGTTCCTGCATTGTCGCCCATGTGCTCCTCCTCGTGCCCCTCGCTTACGACGACCGCCACCCAGCTGATGCGGCAGCTGTCGTACCGTTGCAGCCACGGTCGTCTAGCGGCGGCTCGGCGGCGTCGAGGTGGGTGGACCCGCTCTTATTGCAACAGTCGCGGTGACCAGGGCGAGTCTCTGGATGCGACGTCGAGGACAGCAACGAAAATGGCGCCGTACGACGTGGATGCGGAGGAGCTTGATGCTGTGACGATGAGCGGCGCGTCCAGTCGCAGCGGCAGCAACAACCGCGGAGTTAGTCATGCAAGCGGAGTATCTTGCCATCTTGAGACGAGTGTGGCTCTAGCTGAGATGGATGTGGGCAGCGACGCTGATGCTGCGCCGTCAGACGAGGAGAGTCTCCACAGGTGTGGGCAGCGGGTGAGCATATCCTCTGCCGCGGGCGTAGAGCCCTGTGAGGCGGAGGTGGGGTCGTCCTCAAAATCGGAGGCGTTGCTGCCTCCAGCGGCGCTGTCCTCGGCTTGCTACTCGTGTGAGTCTCACTTGTCCTCCATCCTGTGCTCGTTGACTGAGGCGGCGGAGGAGCAACCTGTCGTGCCGGACCTGAATGGCTCTGACGGTGCCGATGGAGAAGGACCAGCAGGCATACGCAGGGCACCAGTTGTATCGGATACGCCATGGGGTTCATTCGGCGACGCGCTCACCGGAGGCGGCTGCGCCACTGCCGAGTCTCATCACCACATCCGCAACGGCCTTGTGACTACAAGCAATATATCCCTCAGCGCCCTCTCCGCCCGCGCTGAGCTGCAGGTGCTTCCTCCACAAGAGCCAGCGATGGCCCTCGTGCGTGCGAGCGGGCCACCAGTCGCGGCGGAGGCAGGTAGGGCAACAAGCGCCGACGCACACACGACCGAAGTGAAATATCCAGTGCCGGATAGCGACGCAACTTGCAACGCATCGCAGCATCCTCCGCGCCTCAACCCTGTTGCTCTTACACACGAGAGCGCCACACAGCCGCGACATAGCGGGCAGAGGGATAGCTTGCTCGCGACAACTGGTGCCCCTGTCGCCGCAAGGAACGCCCAGCAGGCATGTGCACTACTGGAGAGACGACTCGCAGACGCACGACGCCGCCTCAACGACGCGCTGCAAGAGGCGCTGCAGTCCTACAACGCCGAGGTGAAGGCCATCCGTCAGGCAACAGCCGCGCCACTCACGGACACTGCGATGACGAACACGTGGGTACCCCTACGTGCTGTTCTGGAGCCCATACCTTTCTCACCACGAGCATCAAGCGCGTATGCCCGGAGCGCTGCAGCAGCGGAGCTCGGCACGCCCGCGGAGCTTGTTTTCTGGGTGCTAGGTCCGGAGAGCGGCATCGACAGTGGCGAGACACACTGGTGCGCTTCCCCCGCTCCTACTGCGTCCGTGTCTGCTGCGGGTGGCGCGCTTGATCCTGTGTGCACTGATGATAGGAAGGTTCTGGAAGCCATGGCCAGCCCCGCCACCTCTGCGCGCACGACAACGCGCTCCACAGCCGCGCCGGTAGCCCAGAGCTGCCGTTCTGTGGTGGCACCCTCCGCCACGGTCGAGAGCGAGGGGCTCGCCAGCGCAGGGGGTCTTGACGCTCCGACGGCAGCAGAGTTGATGGAGTCTCGTTCGACCAGGGACAAGGAAAGCGAAGAGGATGGTGACGTCAGCTGCGAAAGCGTTGGTCGCTTGACGGCCGGCACGCAGCGTCTCTCGACGCACGTCAACATGGATGACGCCGGAAAGGCGGCGGGGATTGCGGCGGCGGCTTCCATCGACAAGGTCGCAGCGGAGGGGCGTGGTGACCGCACGGCTGCTTTTCTCTGGGTATCTCAAGACTCCTCGTCGAGGATGCGTCAGAGCTCATACGCAGATGCCGCTGCGGCGGACTCCAATAGGAAAGAGATTGTATCGACGAGCGACGAATGGTGGGCGGCATACGGCATCGACGCGCTGGAATGCACCCAGAACAGTGCCTACAGCGATGCCGGCGGATGGGCTGCCTCGCCCAGCACCACCGCTGCACATCCTCATACTACCTGCAATCGTGGCGGTGCGGTGTCGACTTCTCGAGTCTGCACCCCGTCACCCGCGCCGGTGGAGGTGATCGAGCTCACCTCCGGCACTGATGACGAGGATGTCGACTCTCGCGGCGGCGACGACGAGCGCGACGCGCGCAGCCGCCCACCAGATACATCTTCTTATCTCCACCCACAAGCTGTTCCCTCGCTGCCGCTGCCACCCTCGTCCCCACTCCGCGATGACCTTGGCAGGGGTATCACGGTCCCTTTGCGCACTGCGTCTACGGCGCCGATGCCCTCATGGCGGTCGTTGGTCTTGGACAGGCGCCTGCACGCGGATGCATGGCCGCACATGACGAACGCCGAACTACGCCAGGCCTGCTTCGAGTTCGGTTTGACGGCTGCGCCATCGACGAAAGGAGACACCACGTCACCGTTTCCTGCAGCCGCAGCTGGCTCTCCGCCTACCCTTGCGCGTCGTGGCCGATCTGCTCCACTGCCGTCGTCGGCAGCAGCCTCCCTGGCATGTGCGCGGAAGTCGGCTGTGTCTCATGAGTTTTCACCGGTGCGGGATCTGTTTGGACTGCCGACGCTGACGACAGCGGTCCCCCACACGTGCAGGGAGCCGCCACACACGGCAGCAAAAACCGGCGATGGTGCGCCACAGCTGCCGGACCTGCCCTCATCCGTTTGCGTTTTCACGCAACCCGAGAACGGCTCTGGCGGCACCAGAGTCGGTGCTGCTGCTGCGGCGGCGGCAGCAGGCGAGCATGTGGATATCCCGCAACGGCACCAACGACGAGCTGGCTTGCTGGAGCGCGAATCGTTGCTGGAGGCGCTGCGGCTCCTCGCTACACGGCTCCGCTTTCGACACACTGTTGCACCCTTCTTTCTGCACCGCGTGGCGCGGCTTAGCGGGCTGCCCTACAAGCGCATGCGTGCCGCCGACCTCTTGGACGAAGGCGCTGTACTCACCCACGATGACCTCAAGCAGACGCGACTCCGCTACAAGGCCGAGGAGCAGGCGGAGGTGGAGCGCTGCATCGTATCCGCCCTCATGGCCGAGGCGGCCGAGGCGATGGAGCAGGATGCACAGCGCGCCGCGTCTCGATGGACAACGCTCCCCGTGTTCGCAGCGGAAGGCGGAAACGGCACCAAGATTCAAGTGACACCTGCCCGCAGCGCACTCGCATCCCTCCCAGACGGCGGGGTGCGGTGCTGCTACGACCAGATCCTTCTACGAGAGCCTGTGAACGTTTGTGCGGCGGTGGCTGTCGTCCAGAGATCCTTCCCGCACATCGCACATACCCGTGTGCAACAGCTCCTCGCGGCGAATGAGGTGATTACGGAGGCGGTCGTCACAGTTTCGAGGCGTTCGCCTTCGCCGCTACCCCAGTTAGCCATCACACCACAGCTCGAGGCAGGACAGGCGATCGCAGTGCCTCGGCCCTCCGGTGAGTTGATGGGCGACGCGACGCCCTCGATGCAACAGACGGACGGTGGCGACATTCGGCTCCACCGCGGCCGCGGCGCCGTCCACTCGCCGGCCACGACGACGCCTCTCCCGCAGGAGGAGCGGCAACGTGCGAATGCACGGCGCTACTTCGCGCAGCGGGGTTACATGACTCGCCGGCAGCGCGGCGGCTGGGGCCGTGGCCGCCGCTGAGCACATCCGGGCAAGAAAAGGATCTGTGAGTGTAGACATGTCTGCGTGTGCGCTTGCGTCGATGTTGGTTGCTACGTTGGCGCCGGCGACCCTGAAACTCTTCCACCGCGCGCCGAGTGCTTCGACCTTTGCCGATGCCTTTTCTCATCGTCCACTTTCTCTTCAGAGCTCGGGAGCGGCAGAGCGTCCCGTGCCAAAAGATGCCCGTGGACATACACCCCACACGCGTCACCTTCAGAGGAAAGTGAGCCGTGGCGTGACTGCTTCTCACCCATGAGTTACCCCCCCCCCTCCCCCCGCGTCTGCCCTCCCTCGCTTGGTTCATGCTAGCGCGCAGGCACGCCGTACGGCAACGTCGCCTCGCTCTCCTTCACTGACTACGCCTCAACGACTACCTTCTTTCTTCTCTCTTCGACTCGTGCACCGTCCACACACCCCATCACCACCTCTGCGGCGCAGACAGAACTCATGAGCACCGTCTTCACGACCAACGCGTGGGAGCGCAGTTCACCGTTCCAGCCGAACGGCGCCGCGCATACCGACAGCGACTCGACGATGGACGCCGGCAAGCTGAGCAGCGTTGGCTTGCGGAGTGGTCGTGGCAAAGACGAGGTTGCTGCTCAGAATGGCCAGCCATTCAGCCACTCCGCCGACGGCTTACCGGGATCCAGGGACCTCGTTGCCGAAACGGATGTGATGATGGATAGCGGGGCCGCCACCGCGGACTACGCTCTTGTGTTGACCGGGAGCAACACGTGCGGCGCCGTCGTTGTCGCACACCAGCCCACCACCTTCCCCGGCATGTACGAAAACGTAAAATACCAGGTGCGCACCCTCTACGCGCCGCCAAAGCCGCCCAATGAACTGCTACCACGAGTGAAGCGGCAGCCGCGGCCCGGCCCGGTGTACGACAATGACATTGCCACGGCGGGCGAACGGCAGCATCGCGCCCAGCGAGAGGTGAGTCGGATGTGGCGAGGGGTGTTGTGCCGCCGCCGGCTTGGTCAGGCTCGCACGCTCGCCGATGTGCTGAACAGCCGCGCCCGGTGCATCCAGTGCTGGTGGCGCTGTCTGCAGGCGCGGCGGCGACTACGGCAGCTGCGCGCTATTCGGAAAGAGTATGCGAAGGAGCTGGCGGCGCGCTACGTTGCGGACCGAGCCGAGAACATCAAGAACATCATCTTCTGGCAGCACCGCCGTTACGAAGACGCCGCAGTGCTCATCCAGCGGGCGTTGCGGTGGTTCCTGCGCGGAAAGCAGCGCACATTGTACAAAATGGAGGGCATGCCGGAGTCGGAGTTGCCGCCGGCGCTGGAGCGGCCTGCCACCCGCAAGCGCCGCCCGTATTTCGCATGGCGGTGTCCGCGCATCACTGGCAATGCAGGCGGCGGTGCACCGCTCGCCGATAAGCTTTCCGACACAGATGATGGTACGCTGCACACTCGCACTCTGTTGCAGTTCCGCAAGGTCAGAGGCCCGGTTCAACCCCCTACGCAGGAGAAAGTGGAGGCGATCAACGTCAAGACGCGAGAGCGGATCGCGCAGCGGCAGTTGGCGCTGACGACGCCAGAGGCCCTCTCTCGTGCCGAGTGGAAGACGGAGAACATCCGCCACGAAGACCTCGACTTCAACGCCGGCGTGTTGCAGCGCCTGTACCGTAGCAAGCAGGCCCCCATCAAGGCCCGCACGAGGCAGCTGACGAGGGATTACTTCAATAAGGCCGCGCGCATCGTCGTGCGGACGCTCCGCATGCAAATATTTATCAGGCGCATGCGCAAGCACCGAGCGAGGGTGCAAAGCCAGGTGAAAGCTCGGATGGCGCGGCACGATGCCGAAAAGATCCAGGCCCTGAAGATGGAGGCTGTGTGGCAGCGCGAGTTGATGGACGCGAGCGCGGCGTGCATCCAGCGGTGCTATCACTGGTACCGCTATGAGCGCGACGGCGTGGTTCCAGCCTCCTACGCGGCCGGGAACTTTGTGCCGAAAGCGCCTCCGTACGGCTTGATCAAGGAGCACATACAGCGGGAGCTGGCGATGCGGTGGGCTTCCATGAACTTGATGGAGCAGCACGAGGTAGTGAAGCAGCGGCATCACGTGTACCTCCACTACGTCCCGGCGAAGACGATTGTGTGCAAGCACACGGGCGTCTTTGTTGCAGCGCCGCAGGCTGAACTGTGATTCAGCGTGCGGAGCGGGGGAGGTGCGGGCGGGGGGAGGGACACACGGAGTCACATGCAAGCATCCGTACTGCACTCCATATGCGGTAGAGACGCCACGACAGTCGTACTGGGTGTGTGCGCGTCTGGGGAGTTGCCCAGTTTCGCTTCTCTTCCCTCTTCTAAGGGGGACAACTTTCCTGTTGATGTATTGAATCAATCTATGCTTTTTTCTTTTGTTTTTTTTCGCTTTGTTTAGTGTTCCCCCCCCCTTCCCACGCCTCCCCCCCTCCCGCTGCCTTCTGCCCTCACGGTCGCAGCCTTCGTTTGTGCACCGCTGCCGCTGTTCGGGTACTACCCTTCTCCGGACACATCAGCGCCACACACACACACACACACAACGCACACCTTCTTTTTTGTCGTTGTTCTCCTCCCCTACTTCCATCATCGGAAGCGAACGAAGAAGACCCCGTCCGAAAGTATGTAAAGTGCAGTCTCATCCGACATGGGCACACATGCGACATGTATACATGTGCGTGCGTGTTGGTGTTGGTGTGTGCTCCCTTGCTGCGGTTCTCTGTGCATGCATGTGTGTGTGTGTACTCCTCTGTCGTTTTTTATTTTTCCTGTATCTCCCCGTATAAACTTTCCCGCGCGTGATGGCTGTGAAGTCAGATTGGGTCTCCAGCATGTGCATGAGCGCGGTTGCGATGGCCACGACGACCGTGGCGACGCAAAGGGAGGGGCGTGGCGAGGTGGAGGGACGACTCCTCCTCCCCGCCATCGTCTTTTTTGTTTTTTGACTGTTACGCTTTCTCTCTCTTGGATGTCCCTCCCTCGTGTCCCGTAGGGTCCAGGTTATGCTTTCCTCCCCCCGCCATTTTCACTTTCCTGGAGCTCTCTCATGTACATATCTCTAGTGACGTGTGCGTGCGGGTGCGTGTATCTGTCTGTCTACCTCTCTGTGTGTGTGTATGTGCGCGCGCGTCTGTGTTGGTGGCTTTCTGTCTGCTTGTTTCGCCTTCCCCAACCCATCCCACCATACGCACACACACACACACACACGAATACCGCCCTTTTCCTGCCTCCCTTCCTGACCACCACACATGGCAAGTGCCCACCGCCTGTTCTCATTCCTAGTTTTCTTTCCTGCATGTGTGCGACGATGTGGCAACTGATCTGAACGGCGTCCCTTGAAGGGTCTGCCGCCTGTTCTCCACTGTGTGAGCGATAGAGAGCGGGTGACCACCAGCGACATCCCCTCTCGGTGAGTACGCTGGCAGCCGGCCCCCTCCTGTGCACGGACACACAAAGTGTGACGCTACTTGAGGGGATGCCACAGCGCACCGGGTCAGCGACATAGCTTCGTGAGGTGCTCATCTTTGGCGTCGCGGTGGTGACCGCGCTCCACTAGCTCCCGCTCTCGCTCTCTCCTGTGTACCGCTCAGCAGCGGCCACGCTGCCCCCTCTCCCCTCTCTCATCACGGACCTCTTCTCCTTCCCAACCACCCCTCGCGCTTCTTCCCTCCCGTCGTGCCCACTCCCCACGCACGAACACACCGCCATCCCCATCCCCACCACCCCCTCGCTCTCTTTTTTCGTATGTGTGCATTTGTGTGCGCGCGCCTTGGTTCACAGGTGTGGCACCATCGCACGCATCTCATTCCCGTCAGAGAACACACACACACACACAACACTCACACACATGCGCATGCAAGGCAACACAGCAGCCCCCGTGCGTCGACCTCTGCTTGTGTTCCCCTCCCCCTCCCTCTCGCACATTTGATGTGAAGAGTCAACATATACACACACACACACACACACACACAAAAAGAAGCGCGGCTTGCATGATAAGCGGCAACGAGTGCGTAGCGCGCAGTCCCTCACCTCCACCGATTATAGCTGGTCTTTCTGTTCCTGCTCCGGTGCACCTTGGCTGTTCGCCGAGTACGTCGCTACCGCCTCGTTTTTTTTGTTTTGATTCTGGGCACGGACGAACGTTGTGAGCCGCGGCGCCTCTCTGCAAGACGGACTCACATGGCTGCTGACCTTGTTCCGCGGCCACTCGACTCATTTCATTGTCCTTGTCGCGTTGCCTCGGCCTTGACATCTTCCCCCCTCGCTTGTTCTCGGTTTGCCTGCTCCATTCGTTGTCTCTATCCACTGCGCGTGAGTGTGTCGGCGCGTTGGTGCGCATTTTTGTTTTTCGTTTCTTTGTTACCCTCATCCCTCACCCCATCCCCCCACCCCGCGTGTACCGAACCCCACCGTCACACAGCTTCCCCCAGGCTCCTCCCTCTCCTCTTCCTCATACCCAGAGACGGAGAAAGCGCGAGACGCGGACGAGCGGCAGCCCAGCATTGGGTGGCGATCCGAGTTGCGTTAGCCTGACAGCCGCGCACTCGCTTCGCGCACCTGCCCCCGGCGAAAACGGTGAGCGGCAAGAGCGACAAGCTCGCCAAGGCAAAGCCAGTTACTGCACCTCGCTGTCCTCCTCCACTCCATTACACGCCGACGAAACACACGAATCGGTCATTCGAGGCAAGTACCCCAACAGAGACGCTACGTGCAGCAGAGGTCGCAGATGGACTTTGTGCCCGTCGAGCACACGACTCCGTCGTCCTCGGCGACGCCGTTACCGGGCGGTGCCCGCAGTGGCGTCACTCCAGCCTACCTCCGGGCGTCGCGCGGCGTGTCTACGCCACCGCCGCAGCGGCCGCGCCTTTTTGCGCGCGCGAGTGTCGCACGCGGGTCGCCGCCGCCGCCGGCTCGGTTGGCGCCAATCTCGTCGTCGACGCCATGCGTGCCGTTGCCCCAGCGAACCGCGTCGGAGAGCGTACACCGAAGCTGTGTATCTGATAGCTTCAATTGCGAAGAGCGCGGTCTGCCCGGCGCGTGGCCGATTGCGTGCGGTGAGCCCGCCGGCGCACGTCCACTGATGGTGGTGGCGTTTTCCGCCTATGAAGGCTCGTTGCTGCGCGAGGGTGATGGGGTTTTCGGTACGTGCGCGACCGACCTCAACACGGCACCGCCACCCGCTCGCGTAGAGCCGCTGCTCCGTCGCAAAATGGTGCCTGCTGGCGCGCTACACGCACACGTGGCGAACGGTTACAGTAGTGTGGCGAGCGAGGGGATGACAGCGGATGACAGCAGCAGCTCGGCTGCCGGCGTCACAGAGTTGTCGAGTGCCGCGCAAAGTACCGCCGCGGTGCCGCTCATGCACAGCATTGGGCGAACCAAGCGCCACCGCATGGTCAGCTCCGCCGACACGCAGCACAGTTTGGCAAGCAGCACGCTGCCGCTCCCGCGTTGCCATCGCACTTCCGGCCACGGCAGCATCGACGGGGAGTCGGCTTCTCAGCGCGACGTCGGGTTTGACGCGTCCATGACGCGCGCTCTTCCGTCCTTGGCGGGGCGTTACCTGTGCGCTGACCACGACGAGGAGACGGATGGCGCTCCGAAGCGCTGCGGCAGCGGTAGCAACAGCAGCAGCTGCAGCAGCCGTGGCGCAGTCAGCTACAGCGCGTCTTCAACTCGCGCCAGCGTCGCGGACGTGCCTGAGAAGCTCGACATGATCACGCGACGGGCAGGCCAGCGCGCGTTTGACAACTCCGCGGCGGGCGCGCAGTGCCTCGTCATCGAGGACAGCGTGGACACGGACGCGGTGGTCACACCAGCCCAGCTGCAGCAAATGAAAGCCGAGGCAGCCGGAGGCGGCGTGCATCGGCGAGCGTCAGGCGAGTTATCGACGCTCTATGAGAGTCGCCTCGTCACCGCTGACGTGCTGCGGGACTGGACGGGCTGGGAGGATCTTGACCTGGTGCTTACGGCGCAGCTCCGCGTGGATGCGGATGCCATGATCGGCGTCAACCAGATTGGAGCACAACTGTCGTCGCTTTCATCGCTGAAGCTCAACGGCTCACGCATTTGCCGTGTACGCCAGCTCGGTACCGGCTTCCACGCGTTGAAATATCTGTGGCTAAACAGTTGCCACGTCACGGATCTGTACGGCATCGCGGCGTGCTGCCCGTCACTGGTGGAGCTTTATGTCCCCTTCAACCGCGTGCGCGATGTCACTCCGGTAATGGCGCTCTCCGCGACGCTAGAAGTTCTGGACGTGGAGGGCAATCTGCTCGACGACGCTGCAGACCTTGGCGCTGTCCTCACTTCCTTGCATGGGGTGCGTGCGCTGTCCCTCCTTGGGAATCCGCTCACGTGCGAGCACCAAGCGCGTGTGCGAGACGCATATCGGGTTTTACTCGTTGAGGGGGGATGCAGGGCGGGCACGAATACGGCGGCCTCTGGCGACGTGCTCTCCCCAGTGCCGCCGCCGAGCGAGCACAAGCCCTTCTCACACGTCCTTGCAGCCTGGGTGCGCCTGCTTATGCCGCAGTTGGAGACGCTGAATGATGCTGCCATCGATGTCTCCGTCACCAGCTCCTGCGCCTCGTCCCCTCTGCACGGTTCATCGCCAGAGGAGGCGAGACGACGGCTCGCAGCGCCGGTTTCGACTCACGTGGACCCGCTGGATGATGCCTTGGCCGAGGAACTCCGGCTGGTAGAGGAGTGCGTGCGCGGCGCCGACGCCTTCGATGCTCTTCTCGCTGCCGTCGATGAGGCGAACCGCCACGTCTACACGCGCCCCTCCACCTCGTGCAGTGGTGCTCAGCCGCGTCTTGCCCCGAGGACCGCCATGGGGGTTGCTCGCCCCTTTACTTCACGGTGGTCCAGGGCACCCGTCCGACTCGGTTCGTGTGGAGGCTCGACGACTGACGCATCAGTGCTCACAACAGGGGGGGTACTAGCTGGCAATGCGACCGCGAGCCTGAGACGCCGACTAGCGACGCCGTCGATGTCATCCACCGACGCAGCACAGAATGACCCGTCTGCCACCAGTGGCTCTGCTGCGGACCCCGCTGGATGCAAAGGCACGAGCGCGCAACGGAATGGCATCTCTCCAACGGACGCACGATACTGTGCTTCTGTGACTGCCACCTCCACCAGCGATCTGGACGAGGATGCTCACATCGCCGCGCTGTTGGCCGATGACAGCGAAGAGGAGGAGTGGGAACACTTCAAGGCGTCGCTGCTTCGGTCGAAATCGTCGTCGGCAGCGCCCATCCCGAGACTGAGCGGCCCCATGAGCACATCCGCTGCGGCAGCGGCCTCCTACCATCCGTTTCTCTACACGCAGAACGAAGAAGCCGCCGCGACGGCGAGCATGCTGCAGGCTGACGGCTTCGAAAAGGAGCTGCGCACGGAGCTGACGCGTCTGCGGATGCGGATAGCGAAGGAGAGCCGGGAATGAGGCCATGCTGCACTCCACTCATTTTTTTTCGTTGTATTATCACCTCAGAGCCTGTGTATGCCCGTTCCTCCTCCTCCTCCTGGGGACTGCCTTTATAGTGCTGGTAGGAACAACGGTGGGGCGCGCCGTCAGCCCAGTGAGACACTTCACCGGTGTCCTCGCTCAGTAGTCTCTCTCTCTTTCTTTTTATCTTTTTTTTTGTGTTTCTGGCGTCGTCGGCATGCGTGCGTGTGTGTGTGTGTGCTTACGTTGGGTCTTCCACCTCCTTCGTTGCTTCTGCCTCTAGCCGTTGGGCTTGAACGCATACCCCCTCCCCCTCCCCCTCCCCCCTCTCCGTTTTGGCTTTGCACGACGTTGAACAAATGGAACCATCTTCCTCTCCATCCCGCCCTTCCTGAGATGCCCATGTACATACAGAGAACGAACCATGTGGCCCCCTCCCCCCTCCCCAACACACGCGAACTACCAAAAGCCTTCGTATTCTTATTGGAAGTCCTATCTTTTTTTTCTTTGGACCCCCCCTCCTCCCTTTTCTTATGCCCCGTTGGGCAACAACATCCATGCACATACAGACATGCACACGCGAAAACGTTTTACGTTTCTCGACGTTGAACCGACACCACACACACACACACACTCCCTCTCTCCCGTCGTTTTGTTCTTCTTCATCTTCTTCGTTCTCCCCTTCTTCTTTTTCTGTGATCGTCATCTTCGATCTTTAGACATGTTGCGCGTGCTGCGTGTGTTGTGTGTGCGTGCTTTGCCCGCTCTTCCCTCTGTCTCTCCACTTGGTGGTCAGAAAATATTTCCTTTTTCTGTCGTGCAGGTATGCGTGTATGTTCTCAAAAGAGTCGAGGTGACTGTCCGACGACGCTGCGGTCTACCGTATCCTCTTCGCCAGACACTCCACCTCACCCCCTAATCCCCCGCTCTTGCTCTCGTTCGGGGACTTTTCTTCGTCCCTCAGTCGCTACACCTGTCCCGCTGCAAGGGGACGTCCGTGACACCTCCCTCCCTCCCCCTCCATTGCACTGCAGCGTGCTTCTTCTCCTTCTGCGCACTTCGTCGCTTCTCTCACCGCAGCGGAGAAGCTGTTTAGCGCTGCATCAATGACCCCATCAAACCCCTTCCAAGCGTGGTTCATGGCAGTGCCGACGAGATGGGGAGGAGAGGGAGCGCGAGGATCACCGGCTCCTCCTTCGACAAGCGCGCGCGCACACACATCGATACACACCTCCACTTCTATCTAGACTGGTGTTTCGGGGAGAGCCAGCTCCGGTGTAAACATTTTGTCTTACCGTAGCACTTCCGCCTCACCGACCTCCTTGTGTGTGTGTGTTTTTAAAGCCTGTGTGTGAGCCTTGCCTTACCTTCATTTCGCTTTCCTGTTTTGAGTGCGTGAGTTGGACCACTTCCCCCCCCCCCCCCGATGCTGCTGCGGACTGCTCCGGCCACCATTCCTATGGCTCTCGCATCTCGTTGCTGTATTGCCGTAGCAAAGTGTTGCGGGCGCTCCGTCGTTTGAGACGTGGCTTGCTGCTCTCTTGTTCGATACGGGTGATCTCACGATGCCGGTTTTCGTTTCGTTTTTTACCCCGTGTTGGCGCGTGCGCATGGATATTCATTATATAATGGCAGAGGGTTTGGACGCCCCCCCCTCCCACACACACAGTCTCGCTACTCCCGCTGACTGGGAAAGTCTCGGTGACGAATTCTTGAGAGCAGACAAGCTGAGGCGTGCGACGCTTACCCCTCTCTGCTGCTCGATGGCACCCGCATCTTCAGTTCCCTTGCCCCCTTTCCGTCCTCCTTTTTTTTGTTTCTCTTGCACATTGCTCCAGTTCTGCTTTCTTCACTCGGATAGGCAACGCGTGTCGTTGTGCTCCCATCTGGGGGTGGGGGAGAAGGCAGAGGAGACGGCGAATGGGCGAACGAGAAGGCCCGCTACGTGTGCTTCTCGGATGTGCGCCAGCCTTTTATTCGGCCCCGTCGCCACCTCTATCTCTGCCAGTACCGCCTCACCCCCCGCACACACGCACACGCCCTTCTGTCTCTCTCTCTTCTCTTTCCCGTAGTTGGGTTGATTCCCAAGCCCATCTCCTCCCATGTCACCACCCCGTCCTTTCTCCATTTTTTTCTCGAGTTCTCCTCCACGTGACGTTGTGTGTGTGAGTGTGTGAGTGTGCAGAGCCTGTGACACCGTCGTCTCCTGTATCGTGTCTCGCTCTCTCCTTCCTCCTCGGTCTCTGCGTGTATGCGCCTCCTCTGTTAGGCCGTGAGCCGTTTGTACGCGTGTATGGCATGTCTTTGTGCCTGTGTCTGTGTCGGCATGTGTATGTGTTGTGTGCCGGGTAGTGGCTGAGCCTCTCTCGCCCTTTTCTTTCCGAATGTCCTTCATGCTATCATGGGTTCCTCTCTGAGTTGTCGATCCCCGACTAGCCTCTCCCTCCCCTCTCTCCATGCCTGCTGTTGTCGCTGCGTGTGCATGTGTGCGCGTGTTGGCTGCCACTGGCGTGGTGCTGCACGATTCGGTACGGGTGCCGTTCCTGCCAACACACACCCGCATCCACACATCCTTTTATACACGCGTCCCTTGTTGTACTGGTTCATGTCCTGCCTTCACCCCTCCCCCTCATGACTGCTCTAGTCTGATGACGGGGGAGGGGACACCTCAGCCTGGTATCAGGGCCTACCACGTACTGTTCCGGCGAACCGAGAAGCCCCCCTCCACCTCCCCCCTTATCCCTGCCAGCGCGGAGCCACATGTAGCGGTGGCAGGACCAAGTACCGAGGCCTTCGTGGATTCGGTGCGGTGCGTCGGGGCGGTCAGCGACTGTGCCCGCGCCTGTGCCATGGGCATATGATGGTCAGCGTGCGAAGGTGGCTCGGACGTATCGCATCCGCGGCCCCGACTGGGTAGTTGTGGGGAGCCTGCGCCGCCCGGAGGGATGCACGAGGTGGTGACCCGCCTAATGGGGGGTGACTGTGTGGCGGCCTGCGGAGCCGGTGGGGTGTGGGTGGGGGTCTGAGCTCGTGTTGTATGGCAGTACAATGAACAGACGTTGACAACGGGAGCCATGGCCGCGTCGGTGCCCCCTCTCGCCCCCTCCCCCTCCTTGTGTTTCCCGTGAACCAGTGCGTCTTTTGCCTCGTCATAATGCTGTTGAATGCTCCTCGTTTTTGTACTGTGGTCACCCGCTCCTCTGGCGCGTCTTTTACTGTGTGCCGGTGACGCTCGTGCGTCCGCGCACGCGTGTGTGGGAAGTCCACCACACACAATAATCCAAATCCGGGGAAGGGTGCGCTTGTGGTCTCAAGCAGGCCAAAAGAAGGGGAAGAAGAGGGCGGGATATCACGATTGTGCATCGGCGGCGGAGAGGGAGGCCCTTGTCCGGTGATAAGGCAAGTGCCGCACAAGAAGAGAGCGCTGCCTAGCCGTCGAGCATGTCTCAAGACGCCCGCTATCGTCGCCTTGTTGCTCCGCCTTGAAAGAGCAACAGGCGACACGATGAGTGCACCGGCGCTAACACACCGCTGCGGTACGCGGCTGCGCCGGAGGGGATCGCGCTGCATGCTGAGCGAGTGGTCGTCTCTACCTCAAGTCGATGATACCTGCGCTGCGCATCGCCTCCTTGCCTGAACCGTTGGTCTGTCCTTCTCGCATCTCCTCTTCTCTCCGGCCAGCACGCAGCACACTACCTCCACGTACGTGCGCAGCAAGAACCGTGGCACCACAACGCCACCGACACCGACGAAAGGGGGAAAAAACGTACACACACATTTGCCCGGCAGGCCAAGCGCTACGAAGTATATAACACAGAAGAGCCGAGACACACGCACGCGCAGAGCGGCTTCCCCATCACCACCACGCGCACCCCGCACGCTCGTGCGTCTTTTTGCTCCAGTATTTTGGTTACCACCCCTCTCCCATAATGCCGTGCGAAGGCTGCGGCGTCAGTGACGCCGGCCTGCAGTGCCCCACCTGCAAGAAACTGAGCCTGCCGCCGAGCTTCTTCTGCACGCAGGACTGCTTCCGGGGACATTGGGGAACGCACAAGCTGAAGCACACCGAGACGAAGAACCTGCCCGCCACGATCCCCACAATGACGGAGGTGGACGAGAGGCTCTTCAACTTCACGGGGCCGCTCCGTCCTGGAAAAATCACGCCACGCCGTGCTGTGCCGAAGGAGATAGCGCGGCCCGACTACGCGGAGCGAAACGACGGCGTTTCCGAGTCGGAGGAGAAGGAACGAGGCAGCCATCGCGTCGTTGCACACAACCTCAAGAACTTACACGAAGACTACAACAACGCCGAGCTGCGCCGGAGCTCCGACATCCTCAAGATCAAGCGCGTGAACGCGCTCTCGCGTGAGGTGCTGGACATCGCCTGCGCGGCGGTGAAGCCGGGCGTCACGACGGACGAAATCGACCGCATCGTCCACGAGGCGACGACTGAGCGTGGCATGTACCCGTCGCCGCTGAACTACTACAACTTCCCCAAGTCCGTCTGCACCAGCGTGAATGAGATCATCTGCCACGGCATCCCTGACAACCGCCCACTCGAGGAGGGCGACATCGTTAACATCGACGTCTCTTGCTACCTCGACGGCTTCCACGGCGATTTGAACGAAACGGTGTTTGTCGGCAAGCCGGACGAGGAAAGCGTGAAGATTGTGCACACGGCGTACGCCTGCATGATGGCCGGCATCAGCGTTGTGAAGCCGGATGAGCTCTACCGCTACATCGGGGACGCCATCGAGGCGCGGGCGGAGAAGTCGGACTGCAGTGTGGTGCGCAGCTACACCGGACATGGTATCGGCAAGTTCTTTCACACGGCACCGAACGTGTGCCACTACAAGGACAACAAAAGCCCCGGCCTCATCAAGCCCGGGCACGTTTTTACGATTGAGCCGATGATCAACCTTGGCACGTGGCAGGATGTAACCTGGCCTGATAACTGGACGAGTGCAACGAAGGATGGCAAGCGTACTGCGCAGTTTGAGCACACAATGGTGTGCACACCGGAAGGTGTAGAGCTTCTGACGGACTGGAAGGACGGCATACCCTTTTACCAGAAGCAGCTGAAGGAATGGGGCATTCCGATCCCCGCCGAAGACCCCAGCGAAATTAAAATCTGAGGAATACTGAACGAAACACAGACCGCAGGGAGAGGGCGGGTCGCAGTCTGTTGGAGATCCTGAGCGGGTTGTTGGGAAGAATGAGCGTGTTGCTCTTCTTGTGGTGCGGTGGGTGAGGAGACGTGTTGGGAGTGTTTCCTGCATGCCATTCTTTTCCCTTCGCTTCTGCCCCCTCCCCCCTCCTCCCCCTCTCCCGTCCCCGTAGATGGCAGGGACACCTCAGTGCATGGAATCACCACGGCCTAGCACGCACTCTGCGCGGAAGCCCCATGGCCTGCCGCCTGCCCTCGGGCACGGCGGGCGGACTCGTGACGTTGGCGGGCGGAGTCATGGGCGTAGCCTTCGCTGCATGCAGTGGAGTTGCCATGAGACCGAGCGTCGCCACACGGTGCTGGGTGGCTCGGTTCCGGGACGCATCGTCGCTACAAGCCCGTGCTCTGCGGGAGACGCGTTACACCCCCACAGGCCTGTAAGGCATTTGCCCCCCCCCCCCCTTCGCTTTCAGCATTGCGGTGCAGCAAGAGAAGGGCAGCACGGCGGTGGCGTGTCGGTGCTCCTCCGGCGGGGCATACGCATAGGTGCGGGCCCGAGGATCCACAGTGCACGTGTGCGAAGCATGTGCCGCGGCTTGAGGTGACTGAGATTGCGCAGCACGGCACACAGGTCGGGTGTAGAGGGTCTCAGCGGGCCCTGGGCTGCGGCTGGCCAACCTCCTGCTTGAGGACATCCGGCATGCACCTGGACCAGCCCACAGCCGGGTCCGTGTGTCGGATGCTGAGCGCGCAGCACGCATGCGGAGGCGGAACGGGCGACGAGAAGAGCTCGTTGGACGCGCGGCCCCGATTCGCCGGCAGGACGGTTCGCCCTCGGAGGACCCGAACGCAGCCGTGTGTGGGGGGGGGGAGGGGAATGCAGCTGAGGCGTGTGAGCCGTGACTGGATCTGCGCCTGTGCTGCTGACATGTGTTCGTGGGTGGGATCTGGACGCAGTGAAAAAAGGTCTTCACGTACTGCTCTAGTCTGATGGCGGGGGAGGGGACACCTCAGCCTGGTATCAGGGCCTACCACGTACTGTTCCGGCGAACCGAGAAGCCCCCCTCCACCTCCCCCCTTATCCCTGCCAGCGCGGAGCCACATGTAGCGGTGGCAGGACCAAGTACCGAGGCCTTCGTGGATTCGGTGCGGTGCGTCGGGGCGGTCAGCGACTGTGCCCGCGCCTGTGCCATGGGCATATGCTGGTCAGCGTGTGAAGGTGGCTCGGACGTATCGCATCCGCGGCCCCGACTGGGTAGTTGTGGGGAGCCTGCGCCGCCCGGAGGGATGCACGAGGTGGTGACCCGCCTAATGGGGGGTGACTGTGTGGCGGCCTGCGGAGCCGGTGGGGTGTGGGTGGAGGCAGTGGCCGTGCTGAGATGACCGAGTCGGTGCAGTGCCGTGACGCGTGTTTCTACGGCTGCTTCTCACCACGCGGAACGGGGGCCTGTGGCAGTCCAGGATGTGGTGGGGGGAAGGTACGGCTGTCTCCCGTGGCTGAAGGTGCACCGTGAAGGCGGTAAAAAGCGCATCGTGGGTGTCGCCGTTCTCCCCATTGTCATTGTCTTGCGACCGTTTGCGGCTTTTGCGGTGGCGCTTTCCATTCGTTATAAGTTAGTGCACGCTCTCGCGGAGGGAGATGGGGGAGAGAGGGCGAGCGGCCCGCAGACAAAACAGCGGGCCCCTTTCCAGTCGTATCACGGCAGGCATGCGCGATGTATCTCCTTCGCCTTTTGCTGTCGGCGTGCAATGGGCGTCTGTCTTGCCCCCCCCCCTTCAACAGCAGGGAATTGCTGTGGACTGTGTATCGCTTCTCTCTTGCGTAAGGTGTAAGCCATGGGGGCCTCTGTGTATGTGCGGGGGCGCAGAGGTTCTCAGTATTTGAAGTGCAACCCCGACGGGGACCGCGTTGCCAACCCTTTCCCCCAGGTATACCGATTTCCTGGTCAGGATATCATTTTCCGAGGATTTGGCGGCTCAAAGGGTCAACCGACCACGGAGGCGCAGGATCGGTTGAATGTCCTCCCCACCTCACAGCCGAAACCCTCCGCCGCTGGGAGGACCTCGGGACGTGTTTGCTGTCCATGGGAAAATGCGCCTGGCTTCGGCGTTGCCCTCGGCAGATTCGCCATTCATTTCGGATCATCGTGGGGCCCAGCGCTCTCTGCGCCAAATGCTGCATAGCGAACTTGCCCGGCTTGTTGGTTGTACTTGTGACCCCGTCTCTTCCCCCTCTGTTTTTTTTTTACGAGCACGGTGCATCCTCCCTCTCCTCCTCCTCCTCCTCCCCCCCGCCACACACGCACACCGCCTCGCCTTGCGGACACACACCACACGCACTGCCATTATCGCCACATGCATACACGCATCAACCTTTGTCTCGCTTTCTTCTTTTCTTGTGGCATTCGTTACGGCCACGCCCGCATGCGCGCTCTGATGGGCATGCGGCTGACCTACTCTAACGAATCGAATGTGGCGTGTCTTTGGATGCGCGTAGAAGCTGACGCAAGAAAGAGAAAGGGCAAGCGGTTGCGTGGCACGCGCCTGGTGTTGGGCTCTGTAGATTTCTTGCGAAGTGGGAGATACAGCGTGAGCAGGAGAACGAGAGAGACGGCAGCTTCTATCTGCCCTTGCCCTGTTTCGCACTCATACACACACGCACACATTGGACCCACGCCGTGTGGCCCTGTGGCGGTTACTGTCCTTCTCCGATTGTAGAGCCTTTGGAACGGCGACTGGGCCGTGTCGTTTGTGTGTGTGTGTGTGCACCGTCGCCAACACCTCTTCGTCTCTCTGGTCCTTTTGTTCATCAAGCGACTCCGCCCGCCCCGCTCACTCCACCCTCTCCCACCCAAAATGCAGCGAGAGGTGATCAAGTGGGTGCAGTCCCTCGACCTTTCTGCGCCCATACAGAACCCAAAGCGGGACTTGGCAACCGGCCACCTTGCGGCAGAGATCGTGACGCACTATAGCGGGACCAAGTACTTGGACCTCCAGCGACTTCCCACGGGCGCCGCGGGGGCCACGAAGCGGGATGTCTGGTCACAGGTGTACCGTGCGCTGCAGCAACTCAGCTGCACAACGGTAACGCAACCGCTGATTGATGCGGTGCTGCGTCGGGAACCGAACGCGGCTCTCACGGTGCTCGAATACCTCTACGAGCACTTCACCGCCCACGCACTACCGATGCATGGCCTAGACGCCGTGGGGACAAGCGAGAACCTGTACGTGCAGCCGCGAAACGCCACCTCCACCGCGAGGCTGCTGGAAGTGACGAGTGGAAAGCCGAACAACAACTTCAATAGCGTTGAGGAGGTGACCCCCAACGCAAAAGGGAAGCTCTTCGATCCTGTCACGAGTGCGTCACATCTGACCTGCGCGGGCCGCAGTAGTTCGACGGCGGACGTGAGGTACTCAGGACAAGACACCGCGGCAGACTGGTCCGACGCCTGTGTGGATGCCTCTGGAAATGACTTGACCCGTGCTGTGCAGCACCGACTGGCCCTCATCGACAACAGCGAGCTCGCCGGCGGGGTGAATGCGCTGCAGGCGTACCCGCGCTACGCTCGGCCCACCGCCAGCACTCTTGTCCACACCGCCAGCGGCAGCCGGAAGGACGTCGTGCTGGACAAACCAAAGTACACGGCGGACGAGGTTCTTCAGCAGCAGCAGAATAAACGCATTCTTCAGCAGCATGCGGTGGTGCAGCGACTGCAAGAGGAATCCCAAGGAGCGACCGCGGAGGGTCCATCACACACGCTAACGGGCACCTCGGCAATGGGGGCTACCGCGTCCTCGTTGCCGGCATCGCCACTGCGCGAGAAGGCCGCGCTGCACGCAAACAGGGGCGCCGCAGAGGAGGCGCCTCTGACTGCCCTGTACCGCGGCCGCTTCTACCGACAACCCGATGCACCAACGGTGACAGGAACGGCCAAGGTGTCCACCGGCCCCCGAAAAGCAAAAAAGGGCAAGCGGGAAGAGGTAGGTGCCAAGGCTCAGCGCGGCGCCACAGCGGCATCGTCCAAGGTTCACGTTATCGATGTCGACGGCAAGCTGGACCGCCATGCGGCTGCAGCACCCGGCGACGTCCTCTCCACGCCCGAGTTCGCTGGCAGTGCCAGCGGCGGGGGTGGCACCGACGGAACTCGTGTCGTGCCTGTGCTGCGTGTCAATGCTCATTCAGCCTCACTGCAAGCTACTCTGGCGCTGCGCAAGGATCACGCAGAGCTGCAAGAGCGGGCCGCGGCATTGTCAGTGGAGTACTTCGCCAAGCACAACTACGCCCTGCGTCCAGGTCTTAGCGACATCCTCGTGGATGTGCTGGCCGCACACAAGCAGCTGCAGCGGCTCCTCGACTGCTGTGCTGAGGATGGCAATAGCGAGGTGCTCGACAACGTCCTGGGTCATCTGCTTGCTCACCGCGATGAGTTCCCTCCCGCGTGCATACGGGCCTGCTGGCAGGCTCTCGTGCAGCATGCCCACGGCATCGTGGCCTTACTCCAGAAGAACCCAGACGAGTATGGCTATCTTACGGAGTCCTTGGCGTTTGCGTTCAGCCGTGAGGCGGCCCAGGTCCCGCTGCTTCACATATCGCAAAACGTCACTGTCTCTGGCGAGGCGGATGATGCTGAGCAAGAGGAAAGGGCTGCCGCAACAACGGGTGGGCCGCTGCTGCTGCCGTTCGTCGGATCGACGCGACGCAGCATCGCCTTTTCGAAGGGAATCGTCGCTGGGGCGGGACACAAAGCTGCAGCAGCCGCGTCAGCCGCCCGACGCTGCTCTACGCTCCCTGGGGCAGATTCAACGACTGAAGGCGACACCGCCAGCTCACGGCATAAACACAGCCTCAGTGAGGCACTCCTTACGGCGACGCACCGTGCGGCTTCTGTGGCGGCCGGGTCTTTTAATGCACCTAGCGCGGCGTCGTTGTCGTCCTGCCAGAGAGCCATCATCGACACCTGCGACGGCTTGCCAGTCGCTTGCGCCTTCGGCTTTCTCTACAGCATCGCGCGCCAGCTCGACTTGCGGACAGCGGCCTACGTGCTGGAGCGGTACGTGCTGCGCAGCGCCAAGCCATTTCTTCTGCGGCACGGCACCGTGGCCGTCCGCGAGGCCGTTGCACGCGTCGTGAGCGCATCCTTTATGCCGCCACCGCCCAAAAACACCGCTGCTGCTGGTGACGTCAAGGGTGATGGTGAGGCTGTTGCAGCTACGGCGGCGGACTGTGAGGAGGCCTTTGCCCAGTTCCTCACGGGTAACCTGGCACGCACCCTGCTGGGGTCCGTCCCGACTTCGTGCAACACTCACTGCGATGCGGTGTCCACGCCGTCGCGTGACAGCCCCGACGACAGCGCGGCGAAGCACGACACGCACAACACGCACCCTCTGCAGCTGAGCCTGCAGCGTGCGTACTGGCTTATCGTCTTTCACGCTGTTGCAGACTACCCTGGCACCGCTGATCATGGAACGGCTCCGTCTTGCGGCGCTGATGGACCGCTCGCCGCATGCGTACGGAACGCTGCGGTGACGTGCTTGTCGTGCACCGATGCGGACCTCCTCACCATCGGTGTGGGCCTCACGATAGAGTACAGCAAGCGATGGCTACCCTGCGATGCGCCGCCGATCGACGCGGCCATTGACGACGCAGTGGCGCGCGCGCTCGGCCCAGTGTCCCACGTGTTGCCCTCACTCGACGGCGCAGCGGACCGGCTCGCAACGCCGTGGTGGCGCACGCCGTCGGCGGACACGTGGGAGTGTCGGTTGATGGTTCTGCGGCTGTGCAACACTCTTCTCGCCCACCCGCTCTTCTCTGGTGCAGGGCTTCCCGAGGCGAGCGTCGAAAGGCGCAGCGATGATGGCAAGACGACTTCCTGCAACTGGCGCGCCACCGTCGATGTCGCCGCTGCGGAATGCCTTTCGACGTTTGCCAAGGACTCGTCGTGGCAGCTGCAGTTGGCACTGGGTGTGGCGGCCAAGTCCATCGACCAGATCTCAGCGCCCACCCTGACCGACACGTGGCGTCAACTGCTCTGCAGTATTCCAGTAGCTTCATTGCCGACGCAACTACTACCGTACAATGAAGCACCGGTGCGCCTGCAGCTGCTGCGCCCACTGCGGTCGGCGGCAAGCGCCAGGGAGGCGGCGGAGAGCGACAGGTCTAAGGGTGCGCAGTCCAGCGCTCGACTGCAGCAGACGTGGATGTCGTCATGCCAAAACGACCGCGCCGCTCCCTTGCATGGCGCCACCTCAGCCTTCGCCGGAGAGCTGGAGTCGTGGACATGGACTTCGGCGAAGGAAAACAGGGATAGCTGGCGCAGCCCAGGCACCGGCACCGCCGCTCCGGCCACCGCTGAGGCGGCGCTGCGCTTCGTGTGGGGCCGCGTCCTCTCCGTCTATGCGGTCATGCCTCTCAACCAGACGTGGAATGTGCAGGGTGTGGTGGATGCGGTGCTGCCGTCGCTTGCAGGCAGCGGCGCGACCACTGCCGCGGCGTCATCTCCAGCAGCTCCGGCCATGGCGCCAACGCTTCAACTGCTCGTCATGGCGGCTGCGTTGCTCAGCCCGCCCGCTACCGCAACAACGGCAGTGTCCGCCGCACCGTCGACGGCCTCGCCCTATAAGCTGTCGTCCATGTCACCGGGCGATGCTGAGCCGGTGGACGTCGGTGAGTTAAGTGGTGCCTTCTGGCTCGCGGCACTCCGTCGTGCCTGGCCGCTGTTTCAGGCTTGCGGCGTGTCGCACGAGCCCATGAATGAGGGAGCAGAAACAAAGATCGTCGAGGAGGCGGCCTCATCACTAGACGGTGTGGCCGTGGGCAGGGCCGGTTCTGTCGTGAATCTGGAGGACTTGCGCACCATCGTACTCTCTCTTTTCCTCCGCTTCGCGGACGACGACGCCGTCGCCTCGGCGATGGCCGCAGCGGACGGAGACGGGGCGAATCTGTGCGGGAGTGCCATTCGCTGGGCGGAGGCGATGTGCGGCGATGCGCCCGCTACTTGTGCGCAATAAGGGGAAACGTGGCCGAGGAAGCGACAATGGTAGGAGGCTAACATGGTCGCTAGATGGAGGCCGAACCAGGTGCACGCGTGTGCCCACAGCAATCCCGCCTCTAATGCTGTGCATGTGTACATACACGCTATCAGGGGGTGGGTGCAGACCTCCGTGATGCCGCGCCGGGCAGTCGGCTGCTCTCTTCCTTTTTTGCCCAAGCGCCTCTCGATAGCTTTCTCTGTGTATGTGAAGCGCACGTAGAGAAAAGGGCGAGAGAATGCCAGCGGCCTTCGTTGGCTGCGGATGTACAACTCACGGGCGGCGAGAACAGCGCTGATCTCGCCTCCCCCCTCCTCCTCCACGCTTGATCATGATCCTCTGGACAAGAAGGATGCGAAACCACCGCTGAGAAGCAAAACCAAGAAAAAGCAGACTCCCATGTCCACCTCCTTACCGTCCACCTCGTCCTCCTCCTCCGATGAAGCATGGAGCACGGGCAGTGACATTTGCGGCCGTACGCCTAGCTACCGTCGTCGGTGAAGAGGTTAAGGATACCATTTCGCATGTGATGATGCGAGTGAGGGTACAGGTGATTTAATCAGGCGCGCGCGCGTGTGCATGCATCTCTGGCTACACTTTCATAGCGGCACAAAGCGACTTCTCCCCTCCCTCCCCTAATCTCTCACCCTCCCTCCCGCCTCCTCCTCAACGCACCCGTCCACACATGCAACCCCCCTCCCCTCCCCCCTCGGCACACACACACACACACCCTGGGCGTCTGCTGAGCCGAACGTGGTCGGGCTCCATCTTCATTTTTGTTTTGCCGCTATCAGTGTCACGAATTTGTTTTTGTTTGCTCGATCCTTTTCGTGTGTGTTCATCGTGCAGCTGCTGTCTAAGCTCCCCGTCCTCTGCTTTCCTTGTTCTTTGTCTTCCTCCCCCTCCCCCACCCCACCGACATCTTCCTGTTAGACGTCTCACTGGACGTGTATTTCCGTCACATACACACACACACACGCAGGCAAACAGTCACGCTCTTGCACTGTATATATACATACATATATATATATATATTCTCTCGTCTACTTCCCACCAGTGTGTGCGTTGATCTCTCCCTCCCTCTCTGTTGGCTCCTCCACCACTCTCCGTTTCATTGCCACTTTTTTCTTGCTATTTTCTGGGAAGAGGTTTGCTACCTCTCGCTCTCTTGCTCTTGCCCCGTTCTCCTTTCTCGGTGCTGTGCGGTTGTGGCATTTTACCTTTGCTCCTGCACCCTGTGCGTGTACGCGTGCGTATCGGCCAGGGGCTGCAGACGTCTGTAAAGCCGCCACACAGGTATTCTCTTGCTTTTTTTTCTTAGTGTGTGTGCGTGTAGAAAGCAGCAACTGGGCAAAAACAAAAAGCCCGCAGTCCCACCCCCCTCCTCTCTCCTCCCCGTTCACATGCCCCACCACGTACGTGTGATTTGACGACCTTGTGAGTTAGACTCCCTCTCTCTCACCCCCTCCCCTCCTCCGCCCACCCCGTAGAAGAATTCCTTGGATGCCCGTGATCCACACAGCGAGCTAGAGACGAACAGAACCGATAAAGTCTAACCTAGGAAGGGGAGAGAGAAACAAGGGGCAGGTGCACCGCACCAGCAACCATCTGCGCCACTTCTCTATTTTGTTTTTCTCTTGAAGGCACCATCGTCATCACCACCACCCGCCCCACCCCACCCCCTTCATCCAGACAACGAACAGCAAGGAAAACACGCATACGCCGCCTCCCACGCTTCCGAAGAGCCCCCCGCTCGTTGCTTCCCTCACGGTGTTTCTCTTGTTGCATGGGTGCCTGGCTATTATTATTATTTTTTCTTCAGATTTCCTCTTCGCTGGCTTCGACGTATTCTCCCATTTTTATTCTTCTTTGCACCTCCTGCACTCGTGTTTTTGTTTTCACGGTCTCCTCCTCCCTTGGTTCACCTGTTCCGTTGGTTTGCTTGTTCTCCGGACTGTACCCGTCCCCTCGTCCCCCCTCTCTCGCTTTGCCAAAAAAAGGAACGGTTAACACAGCGCGCGCACCCACTCCTATCCCTTTCGAGGCAAAAGACATTCTACCAGACGCTTGACCGGTGGAGAGAATCCGTGCTGCCCAACACCCGACGATCGCCGCTAATAAAATGGTCAAACCAACGCTTCTCGTGGGCGCTATGCTCGCCCTCGTCATGTGCCTGGCTGCGACGACCGCCTCGGCGCAGCGGTCGCTGGCGTGCGAAACAGTGTGGAAAGGTCCGTCCTCTAACAACAGCCTACTGGAGTGCCTGGGGAACACGGATCGCATCCGGTCTCAGTGGCCCTACTACCTGTACCCCGGCTTCGCTGCGCTCGTCTTCATCTTTACGGTGATTGGGCTGCCGATCGTGTTCTGCTGCCACTGCTGCCGCTACGGCAAGGCGTATGAGAGGCCGAACGCGGAGGCAGAACTCGGCGTTGCCCGCTGCTGCCTATGGATGTGGATTGTGATTTCGGTGCTGGTGGCGTGCGGCGTGTGCGTGCTGGTGGTGTATGGCTCCGTGTTACTGGAGCAGGCAGCCAAACAAATTGTCCACGACACCGAGCATCGCACGCTTGATTACTTCAACAACACCCGTGCGAACATCACCATGCTGCTGACAAACTACAGCGCGGACCCACCGATACCACCGTCGATCGACTTTAGCGCCTTTGACGCGGTGAACGAGACGATTACCCACTACGTGCATCTGGCACGCGACAACTACCTCAAGTACTTCCGCACTGCCGAGGTTGTGGCGTGCTGCGTCGGCAGCATCGGTGTTTTCCTGATGCTGTGCATGCTGATCTTTGCGCTGTGCCGCTGCAGTGGGTGCTGCCCGATTGCATGGAGCTGCCTGTACTTTGTGTTCGCGCTTGCATTTGCGCTGCTTGCGGTGCTGTTCACGATATGCATCTACGTGCTGTCCGCTGGCTGCGGCGAGGTGGGCCTGCAGTACAGCCGTGCGCCTGGCGTCTTTCAGTGGTACCTGGTGCCGTGGTGCGAGAAGGAGTTCAACTTCCAGGCGCTGCAGGCTCAGGTGCAGACTCAGGAGCAGCAGGTCTCGCAGAGCGCCTGCGCGCAGCTCTTGAACTACTGCGACAACGATCCGGTTTATTCGCTGGAGAAGAAAGACCACATCTTCATGTGCGGCAACGGCATCACCGATAAGAGTCAGTGCAACTCGCTGGACGACGTGGTGGACGTTGTTATAGACACATACGTGAAACCGATGCTGACGAACACGCTGTGTGTGAACCAGACGGGCATGGAGTTCCTGGAGAAGTGTACAGTGCAGTCCTGCGCATCGCGGTGTGTGGACTACGACGCACTGGATGTGTATGCCAAGACGTACTCCATTCAAATTCTGCAGGCCTCTGACTTTGCTGTGAATGCGAGCACTGCGCTGTCGTACGTGTGGCCGCTGCTGGACTGCAACTTCATCATTGACAAGGGTACCAACACGATTGAGACGCGGAACTACAACGTGAGCTTCACCACGCAGAGCGATTATGTGCGCAGCTGCTCTGCGGTCCGCACGTCCTCTGTGATGCTGGGTACCGGCTTCTTTGTCGGGGCGCTCATGTTCATTCTCGGCATTTACGCCATACATCGCGGTGCCTCGATCCAGGTCCCATCGGAGAAAGATGAGGATTTCACAGTCACGGGAAAGTGGAGGAAGTAGCCACTGTGCCCTGTGTTGAGCTTTTTAGCTGCGCCCCCCCCCCCCGCCCGCTCGGCCCTCACTCTCCCACTGCACCTTTCTTGGCCCGGCGGCGGACGGCGAGGAGAGGGAGAGGGAGCGCATATGTGGAAGCGATCGAAGGAGCAACGTACATGCGAGCTGGGCCTGCGAAAAGGAAACGGGCAAGCGAGGGGACGTGCAGAGGTGATCTCGTGGAGAAGGTGCTGCCGACTGTGGTCGGCAACAGCGGGTCGCAGCGGATTAGCGATAGACCAAGACTCTGGAAGAGAGGAGTAGGCGTGTGAGGTGATGGTGAAGGTGTTGCTGGGGACTACTTCTTGCGTTGGGTTGTTGTTGGCTCAGCCTCTGGCATTTGGCGGCATGTATTTCCGTGCGTGCAGCAGGTAGGGAAGTGGTAAAAGTGAAGTGCGCGCTCAGACTCATAGTGGCTGAAGGCGAAAAAAAAGGAACGGCTGTGGCCGCGCGTGCGAGGCGGGTGTGTCGAAATACTCCCATCCTTCATGGAGCAGGAGAACCTGCTCTCTGCGTGCTGCTTCGGCTTTGCCCTTTTTTTTCTTTATGGCTCCCCCCACCCCCACCGCAGTTGGTCTCTGTCCTTGCGGTCATCCTCTGACTTTGGCTGCATGGGCGTGAGAGACGTGAGTAACCCTCCCCCCCCCTCACCCCGGACTCCCTAGAAGACGCATACACACAGGCGCACGAAGAAAAAGCGCATGAATGTGCTCCTTTGTGGCGATGAAGCCGCCCACGTTGGGGAGCTCAACCGTACACAGAAGTGGCCGACCGATAATCGGCGCAGGAGAGACGGCCACACAAATATGTAGACTAGTTTCTGCAGTTTCGATTGCTAGCTTGTCACTGCGGGCAAGCAGTGAATTTATATGTGTGTGTGTGTGTACATTTGTGTTGCCTTGATGTGTATGCCTGAACACTACACTGCGCTATCGTGTAGGCGTCTGTAAATGAGTGTGTGTGGGTCGGTCCACGCACAGGATGCTCACATGCACGATGCGTATGGATGTCTTTAGTTTCAGGGCCCCCTCCCCCTCTCTCTTGTGCGTGTGTGTGTGTGTGTGTTTTCTGAGTTTGTTTGCCTCGCGGGCGGCGGCACCTCCGCCCAACTTTGCACATGTGTAAGAATATATATATATGTATTGTTTGGGGGGGGAATTGCTGGGGTCTGTGTGTCTGAGTGCCTAGCTGCTTCTTGATGTATTCGTGCACGGGCGCTCTTGCCGTTCTGTCGGACCTCCCTCTCACTCCCTCCACACCCTGTCTCTTACTGCCCTCCCCCTCCCCCTCTCCACTCTTTCTCCTCCTCTCGCTTTCATTTATTTGTTCTTCTCTTCCATCGCCGTCGTGTGAGTGCGCTCGTGCGCATGCCTCGCGTTTCGTTGTCGTTGCTCTATTCTTGTGTAGTCAAACTCTTATCTCGCGCACCTCAGTGTTTGACGCGGCTTCGTCTTCGAAGTTTCGCTTTCCTCTCGTTTTTTCTTTTGTTGTTTTTGCATCTGCGCTTGCTGGCTTCCCCCCCCCCTCCCCCTGTGTGTGCGCGTGTGCGTCATGTCGATGGGTATGGCATAGATCACCGGAAACGCCACCATCACCACCGCCGATGAGAAAAAACAGAAAAAGGTCAAGCAAAGCGAAATACGCACACAAATATATACACACTCTCAGATACGCACCCCCATCGGTACTGGCAGGCGACGTTACCGCGCACGTGCACAGAGGTGTGTCACCACCGGAGCGCAGATATAAGAAACTCTTTTTTGCCCCCCCCCCCCACTCCCTCACCCCCACCTCTACTCTTCACGAGCGCACCCCTTTTTCTTTGTGAAGATGGCTGTTGTGCGTGTGGACCAGTAGTACTTGTGTTTCTGTGCGTCGCAGGCGCTCCTCCTGGTGATTGCTGGAAAGCGTGGCCGGGATGCTGCGGCTTGCGGTTCCCCTGCGACGTCTTCTCCCTCCTGCCCCTCCACCGATTTCTCCCTCACACGTGCGGCATATGGGGCAGTTTCGCTCCTCCTTGTGTTTTTGTTGTTGTTTTTGTTGTCCCTCTCGCTCTTGAAGCGTCGTTTCTCTGTTCTCTCACAGTACAGGACGCGCCACTTCTCAAGTTGGGGCATGTCTTTGTGCCTGTGTCTGTGTCGGCATGTGTATGTGTTGTGTGCCGGGTAGTGGCTGAGCCTCTCTCGCCCTTTTCTTTCCGAATGTCCTTCATGCTATCATGGGTTCCTCTCTGAGTTGTCGATCCCCGACTAGCCTCTCCCTCCCCTCTCTCCATGCCTGCTGTTGTCGCTGCGTGTGCATGTGTGCGCGTGTTGGCTGCCACTGGCGTGGTGCTGCACGATTCGGTACGGGTGCCGTTCCTGCCAACACACACCCGCATCCACACATCCTTTTATACACGCGTCCCTTGTTGTACTGGTTCATGTCCTGCCTTCACCCCTCCCCCTCATGACTGCTCTAGTCTGATGACGGGGGAGGGGACACCTCAGCCTGGTATCAGGGCCTACCACGTACTGTTCCGGCGAACCGAGAAGCCCCCCTCCACCTCCCCCCTTATCCCTGCCAGCGCGGAGCCACATGTAGCGGTGGCAGGACCAAGTACCGAGGCCTTCGTGGATTCGGTGCGGTGCGTCGGGGCGGTCAGCGACTGTGCCCGCGCCTGTGCCATGGGCATATGATGGTCAGCGTGCGAAGGTGGCTCGGACGTATCGCATCCGCGGCCCCGACTGGGTAGTTGTGGGGAGCCTGCGCCGCCCGGAGGGATGCACGAGGTGGTGACCCGCCTAATGGGGGGTGACTGTGTGGTGGCCTGCGGAGCCGGTGGGGTGTGGGTGGGGGTCTGACCTCGTGTTGTATGGCAGTACATATATATATATGTGTGTGGAAAGCAAGATCTGACGTTTGCCTTTTCTGTCGTAGCCTTTCTTGTCTCCGACGGAGTGCTTAGAATGGAGCAGTGGTAGGCGCTGTCTTTCCCGATTCTAACACCTGTTATTATCTCCCGCTGCGCCTCTTGTGAGGGGGGGGTGTTGCTCTTCTTGTCCGGCTCCGCTCTTCCCTCTAGACACGGCCTAAATCAAGGTGTTTCTTCCTGTAGTGCGGAGGAGGAGTGGGGCTGATGTGCCGTACCTCCTCCCGGGCCCAATTATAGAGCTCCAGCCCTCGCATCGGTTTCTCTCTCGAGAGAGAAACCGATGCGAGGCGAAAGGAGAATGGTGATGGAGAAACATTTCGGGTATTTCCAGGGGCAGAGACGGGTGGCCAGTGGATGGCGAGAGACCCAGTTCTTGGCCTACCGGCAACTGCCACACAAGCAAGGAAGCCCATCACGTGGGCGTCAAACGGCGTCTCCGTGCTGCAGCTCAGCCGGAACCGCATAAACGTGTTGTACGGTGAACGATGCACGACAGATGCCGATATACTTGCACCACAATCACGAGAATGTGTGTGAGTGCGCGCGCAGGCCTGAAGCGTACTCTTGGTGATGTGCAGTATTTTCCTTCTGGCCATTGCACTCGCAACCCCTGCTCCTAGGGTTCGGGACATAATAAGAGTGCCATCATCGTAGGTTTTGACCTCACGACATGTACAGGGTGTGGGGTGCGGTGGCCGCCGGGTGCAGACTCCCCCAAAGTGGTCGAGGAGGAAAGCACGAAGCAGGGTATCGGCTCCCGTCAGTGGACAAGCGCACACGCACTCGTACGAGCACAAGAAACGGAAAAATAAAGACTCAAGCGGCGTGCGCACCCCATGCGCAACACAGCCCTTTTCCGTCCGTGATGTGCTCTCTTGTGTCTTCTCTTACTATGGTTCACCGCTTTCGCTTGGTTGTCTCTACTCGACCCCCTCCCTCCGCCCTCGCTTCCCCCTCCTCTTTTACGTGTGGCGTCATCCACGCCAACGTGCCTCCACCTTGACACTCAAACACACACACACACACACACATACATACGCGCACGACTTCTTTATATACCCGTGCATATGTCCATATACACATACACCTATATATATATATATATCGCCTGTCTTTATTCATGCGTCTTTGAGGTGTTCTTGTGCAGCAACACCACCAAACGCACACAGACAACACCAACTCCAGCAAAACAACTCGGAAGCACTGGCGCGTGGTTATACAGGCCTCCATCGCGCCTTTTCTGTTGCTCTTTTTTTTACGCACTTCGAATTGACAGCGTATCCTCCACGTCACCCGCAAAGCTCCAGCACAGACAACAAACGCTCTCTCCCCACAACGGAGAGCATATATATATATATGTATACAAGCAAACATACGTAGCCCACATACACGTTGCAGCCACAGACAAAAGCCGCAAGAGAAACGGCGAAGTGCGTTCACGTGGCCACGCACCCAACCAGAAACGTCCCCCCTCTTCCCTGCCCTCCTCTCCATCTCCACATAGAGAGACTCATCCTCCTTCTTTGCTCTTCTTGGGCTCTCCCTTCTTACGTACTTACATGTGTTGTTTTCTTCCGTTTTTTCCGCTGTTGCTCTGCTGCGTGTGGGGGAGAAGGGAGGGGGGTTGTTCCACAGTCAGCGCTCGAGCCAGCAAAACAAAGGTCATTAATAAACAACGTGCATTTGTTTTGCCGGGTGTATTGGTCGGTTGGTCGACGTGTGTGTGTGTGTGTTTCGCCTCTCCTGAAGTCGTTCGTTCTCTTGTCTAATCTCCTAGCGCTTCGTCGCCGTTGCAGCTGCCCCGTTTACTCACCGACCCCCTTCCTCCCTCCCCTCCCTCCGTTCCCCCCTCTGCCTCATACACACTTTGTTGGCGAGCTCTGCCCGCCGTATCCTCTCTCCTTTAGTCGTTGTTTGCTTCGAGGGGGTGTGTCGTTTCACTGCTTACGGACTTTTCGTTCGTTGTTTCCCCATCGCGACTCGAACCGGTTTTCTTTCTGCCTTTGTGTGTATGTGTGCGCGTGTGTGCGTGTGTGTCTTCCCTCTCTCCCCTTTCCTCCCTCTCGGTGTCGTCCTCCGGCTCGACGCCTCTGTAACGCTCTCCCGGGCCCCTCTGCCTCACCGTTCTATTTTCTCTCTTGCGCATATACACTACTCCAACGAATATCTGAGCAAGAGCAAGGACCGCAACAACACAGCGTAAACCACCCTTCAGCGTAAGTGCGACAAGACGGCAAGAGCACGGGACGAAGACACTCCCGCATATATCTGTGCTTCTGTTTCCTTGTTCATTATTGCATATTTTTCTTCGAGGTCAACTCTTCTTTTTTGGTGCTCCCGCGTGTGTGCCTGACGCTTGCAAGTGCTCTGGCTCTCCGTTCTCGTCTTCCGTCCTTTGCTTCG
The DNA here is from genome assembly GCF_000234665.1 of Leishmania mexicana MHOM/GT/2001/U1103. Classification (NCBI taxonomy): domain Eukaryota; phylum Euglenozoa; class Kinetoplastea; order Trypanosomatida; family Trypanosomatidae; genus Leishmania; species Leishmania mexicana. The sequence goes on from NC_018323.1 coordinate 225,266, forward strand.
GCTTGCCCGCTCTTTTCCATACGCACAGGCTCGGCCTCCCCCACCTCCCCTCCCCCTCCGTACTGATAGTCACCCCTTCGATATTCTGCTCATCTCCAGACCGGCGGCCCCACGCCATTTTGTTTTCTCCCGGAGCACGATCTTGCTCCTCTCTCGCGTCCAGGAGACCTCTTCCTATTTTTCTCGCCCCACTTCCTGCCTTACCGCTTGTGGCGTCGCCCCAGCTGCAAGGCTTAGACCATCACCCACGCGCGCACCCACTCCTATCCCTTTCGAGGCAAGGCACATTCTACCAGACGTTTGATCGGTGGAGAGAATCCGTGCTGCCCAACACCCGACGATCGCCGCTAATAAAATGGTCAAACCAACGCTTCTCGTGGGCGCTATGCTCGCCCTCGTCATGTGCCTGGCTGCGACGACCGCCTCGGCGCAGCGGTCGCTGGCGTGCGAAACAGTGTGGAAAGGTCCGTCCTCTAACAACAGCCTACTGGAGTGCCTGGGGAACACGGATCGCATCCGGTCTCAGTGGCCCTACTACCTGTACCCCGGCTTCGCTGCGCTCGTCTTCATCTTTACGGTGATTGGGCTGCCGATTGTGTTCTGCTGCCACTGCTGCCGCTACGGCAAGGCGTATGAGAGGCCGAACGCGGAGGCAGAACTCGGCGTTGCCCGCTGCTGCCTATGGATGTGGATTGTGATTTCGGTGCTGGTGGCGTGCGGCGTGTGCGTGCTGCTGGTGTATGGCTCCGTGTTACTGGAGCAGGCAGCCAAACAAATTGTCCACGACACCGAGCATCGCACGCTTGATTACTTCAACAACACCCGTACGAACATTGGGACACTGCTGACAAACTACAGCGCGGACCCACCGATACCACCGTCGATCGACTTTAGCGCCTTTGACGCGGTGAACGAGAATATTACCCACTACGTGCATCTGGCACGCGACAACTACCTCAAGTACTTCCGCACTGCCGAGGTTGTGGCGTGCTGCGTCGGCAGCATCGGTGTTTTCCTGATGCTGTGCATGCTGATCTTTGCGCTGTGCCGCTGCAGTGGGCGCTGCCCGATTGCGTGGAGCTGCCTGTACTTTGTGTTCGCGCTTGCATTTGCGCTGCTTGCGGTGCTGTTCACGATATGCATCTACGTGCTGTCCGCTGGCTGCGGCGAGGTGGGCCTGCAGTACAGCCGTGCGCCTGGCGTCTTTCAGTGGCACCTGGTGCCGTGGTGCGAGAAGGAGTTCAACTTCCAGGCGCTGCGGGCTCAGGTGCAGACTCAGGAGCAGCAGGTCTCGCAGAGCGCCTGCGCGCAGCTCTTGAACTACTGCGACAACGATCCGGTTTATTCGCTGGATAAGAAAGACCACATCTTCATGTGCGGCAACGGCATCACCGATAAGAGTCAGTGCAACTCGCTGGACGACGTGGTGGACGTTGTTATAGACACATACGTGAAACCGATGCTGACGAACACGCTGTGTGTGAACCAGACGGGCATGAAGTTCCTGGAGAAGTGTACGCTTCTCTCCTGCGCATCACGATGTGTCGACTACAAACATCCGCCTCTGCATCCCAAGTCAGAATCCATTCAAATTCTGCAGGCTGCCAGCTTTGCTGTGAATGCGAGCACTGCGCTGTCGTACGTGTGGCCGCTGCTGGACTGCAACTTCATCATTGACAAGGTCGCCAACACGATCCAGAGGCGGAACTACAACGTGAGCTTCACCACGCAGAGCGATTATGTGCGCAGCTGCTCTGCGGTCCGCACGTCCTCTGTGATGCTGGGTACCGGCTTCTTTGTCGGGGCGCTCATGTTCATTCTCGGCATTCACGTCATGCATCGCGGTGCCTCCATCTGGGGTTCCGGCAAGCAGGACGATGCAGTGCAGAAGACGAAGGATGTTGCACCACCGGACACTGCGGTGGTGTCACCCCTGACAACATCTTAAGAAGAGGACAAGTCAGGGCACCTATGACGAGTGACCGCGCGAAACAGAGTCGGACATGTGAAGGTATAACGAGGACCGCAGAAGTGTCTGATATACACGTTTTTTTTTTGTGTATATGTGCTATGCTTCGTCCTGCCCGGCAAATACAAAGACACCTCAGTGCATGGAATCACCACGGCCTAGCACGCACTCTGCGCGGAAGCCCCATGGCCTGCCGCCTGCCCTCGGGCACGGCGGGCGGACTCGTGACGTTGGCGGGCGGAGTCATGGGCGTAGCCTGCGCTGCATGCAGTGGAGTTGCCATGAGACCGAGCGTCGCCACACGGTGCTGGGTGGCTCGGTTCCGGGACGCATCGTCGCTACAAGCCCGTGCTCTGCGGGAGACGCGTTACACCCCCACAGGCCTGTAAGGCATTTGCCCCCCCCCCTTCGCTTTCAGCATTGCGGTGCAGCAAGAGAAGGGCAGCACGGCGGTGGCGTGTCGGTGCTCCTCCGGCGGGGCATACGCATAGGTGCGGGCCCGAGGATCCACAGTGCACGTATGCGAAGCATGTGCCGCGGCTTGAGGCGACTGAGATTGCGCAGCACGGCACACAGGTCGGGTGTAGAGGGTCTCAGCGGGCCCTGGGCTGCGGCTGGCCAACCTCCTGCTTGAGGACATCCGGCATGCACCTGGACCAGCCCACAGCCGGGCCCGTGTGTCGGATGCTGAGCGCGCAGCACGCATGCGGAGGCGGAACGGGCGACGAGAAGAAGAGCTCGTTGGACGCGCGGCCCCGATTCGCCGGCAGGACGGTTCGCCCTCGGAGGACCCGAACGCAGCCGTGTGTGTGTGGGGGGGAGGGGAATGCAGCTGAGGCGTGTGAGCCGTGGCTGGATCTGCGCCTGTGCTGCTGACATGTGTTCGTGGGTGGGATCTGGGCACGCTGTCGCAGCACGAGCACATCGCCAAGCAAAAGGATACGTGTGGGCTTTATGCGATCTGGTGGGTGGTAAGCGTGTCATGTACAGAGGTCGTATCCGTTTTTTTTTTCTTCCGTGTGTGCTTTGCTGTTTTTTGTTTCTGTGGTTTCTTGTGTCCTGTTTGCACCCACCCACCTACACACCCACACCCACACACACACACATCCTCACAGACAGCTCCTCGCGCTTTACCCCTCGCCTCCCGTTCCCTTCCCTTTTCCTCCCCCTTTTCTCCTGGTATCCATGGTAGTCGTATTATTATGAATAGCTTGTGTGTGTGTGTGTGAGGCGTGTTTCGTCTTCCTGTTTATGTTTGGGAGAGATGAAGGGAGGAAAAGGAGGCCGGTCGTTCGTGTAGATACACGCAGATATACTGATATATGTGTCGATGTAGAGGACACCACAGACCCCTCTGCCCTCCTGTGCGCGCGCAGGTGCTGATGGGAAGGGGGCGGGATGCGCGCGTAGAGGTGTGCCCATACGATTACGTGCATAGGGACTGGTGTGGTGCGTGTGGCCGAGAAAATCATGCACAGTGCCCGCGTTTCTTTCCGTTTTTCTTTGTTCTTTTGAAAGGGTCGTTTTATCCTCGCTCACTATCGGATGTGGCCCCCTCCCCCTTCCCCTCTCTGCTGCTCGCCAGCAGTGGTTGATGTGCTTTCCTCCCTTGTTATCGGCTTTCGCAGCTCCACGATCCTCTCTCTCTTTTTGTGTGTGTGTGTGTGTGTGTGCTCGTTTCCTGACTCTAAGTGGCGGCTCCACATGCTGATAAAGCCTCCTCCCCCCTCCCCCCTCCTCAGCGACGGTGCTCCCTAAGGACGGCGAACGCACGAAGCAGGCAGGAAGCCGTCACGGAGACCGTCACAACGACGTGAAAGAGACTAATCGCGGACACCTTAGAAAAGGGGCGAAGTGTTGGGGGGCTTTGTTGTTGGTGTTTTTGTTGTTTGGGTTTTCTTTTTTTTTTCGCTTCCCGTTCGCCGTGTATCACTGTCCAGCGTTGAACGCAGCCTTGCGAACGGCTTCAGCAATTTCCCCAGCTCCTCCTCCGCCCCGCCCCGCCCCCCCCCCACGTACACACACACATACATACATACACTCACCGGTACATGTGCCCGCCTCCACCCGCCTTCTTTGGTGTCTCTCTCTCTCGTTTTTTTCTTTTTCTCTGGTGCACCCAGCTACTATGTGACTGCATGACGTGGGTTCAGGGTGAGGTGTTAGCGATGGAAAAGGCACTCCCGCTCTTGCCCGCATGCCTCTTCTTCCCCTATGGCCACGCAGCAGCCGCATTCTTTCACATGCACTTCCCTCTCCCGCCCCCTCCCCCTCCGGTTTATACGTCGTGTGCTCCATCCACGTACCCTGTCTCTCTGCACCCACCCTCTTCCTCTATCACCGCAGGGAGCTAAAAAAGGGGGGAAGTAAGAGGAGGAGGAGGGAGAAGGGAGGAGGAGGAGGGGCAGTGGGGGAGTCACGTGCCTGCGTGCAGGGGAGGGAGGGGGAGGGGGAGGAGGGACCGTGCCTCGGTAGCTCTGCACCAACACACTGTACTCTGTCCTCCTTTTTTTGTTGTTTGCTTGTTTGTTTCCTGTTTTTCTCTCTCCGCCTCGCGCCTTTGCCTCGTGTGTTCGTCTGTTGGGAGTGTGCCAGCATGCACCATGACAGTGCAGCACGAAAGCCAGGGGAAAAGCTGGAAAGAGAGGGGGAGGGGGACACAGGTGTGCAGCCGCGGATGATGGAAAGCAGGGTACCCCGCAAAGGAGGACGCCATGGCACCCACTCCCCTCCCCTTCCATCCCCCTCTTGCCACTCCTCTCTCTCTCTTGTGATACGTTCTGTTTCTCTTTTCCCCTTTCCAGTGTTCCTGTCCGTCACTGTTCCAAGACGTGGAAGCAGAGAGATCCTATTGCTCACCGGCGTGGTTTCACCTCACCCCTTTCCGTGCTGCGTCCATGCGTGCGTGCGTGCAGATGATGAGGGGATGCAACGTAAGGACAAAACGAAGACGCACGGGCGATGAGGCACACGCACTCGCACGCAGGCGGGCGGACACAGGAAGGACACATGGGGGAGAGAGGGAGACGAGAGGAAAGGATAAGCAACTGATTTTCGAGTACTTCACCACAGTCGTAGTGCATGGCAGGAAAGACTCTGAAGCAGACAGGTCGTGTCCGCGCCGCAGACGGAACCACGGAAAAAAAGAGAACGAAATTAAAAGACGGAACCGTGTGGTGAGGGGTGCCATGTGGTGGCGTGTACCTTTTCGCCAAGCAGCGGCGCATCCACCGATGGACGTATCACAGCATCGAAACTGAATGACGATGCCTCGAGTGCGCCGCCCCCCCCTCCCCTCCCCCCGCTTTGCTGCGGCTGGGCGTGCAAGGAGGAGGGTGTGCGGACGAGCAGCGTGCGCCGCCTCTCGCTGAGCGCTTTTTTTTTTCTTGCTCGTTTCTTCCGTTTTCGGACAGCGGGTAGCTGGACAAAGGGAAAAAGAAAAGCGAAGACGAAATAGGCCGCACTCACGCTTCCGCAGGAAACGAGGCGAGACACGTGTCTACTTTGTACCACCACCTTTCTCCCATGTATGCAAGTGCGCCAAGCCACACGCACGCAAAACCCACCTCTTCACCCCTCCCTCGACTCTCTCTCTCTCCATCGCCTCGACGTGAGCGTCTTGTGAGCCTGTCTGTGGGTATATCCTGTGTGGCGTAGCTCTTCTCCCTTTGCCCTCTATCGGCCCTCCCTCCTCACTGTACACGAGCACGTGAGCTGCCACTCTTCTGCCCCCCCCCCACACACCGCCAACCCCCACTCACCCACCCAGTCGCAACGAGAAACATCGCCGTTGTTTCCTTTTTCTTCGTTTGGTACACGATTTACCCCCGTACTCCCCCGCGTCCGTTTTCGCACGCGCCTCGGGTAGTGTGCGATCTTCGTGTTTGTTTCTCGTTTCCTACTTGGACACGGGGAACCTTGCCAGCCTGCCTTTTTAGGGGAGTGGGGTGCCTCCTAGCCCTGCTGGCCGTCGCGTGTGTGTCGGTCTATGTGTGTCGACACACGCATCACCCTCCCTACCCACATCGCCGTTGATTTCCCTCGCCTTCTCTAACACCAGTGATAACCCTCGCACGTTCGTCTGGACGGCCTATCTGCAACGCGCCTGTTTTCTTTTTCATATTTCTTCTTCTCTGGCATCTCCATTAAACTAGTCGCTGGCGCTACCGAGTACCCTCCTCCGTTTTCTCTCTACGCCTTTACTTGCACGCGACGCACCCGCCCCACCCCCCTCCCCGTTGCACAACCAGAGCAAAAACAAGAAAAAAAAGTGTCCTCGTAGGAGCGCCGCGGCGACCCACCCAAGTTTTCTTGGGGTGCATCGTTGCATGTTTCGCTTCCCTTACTGTCGATTCTTTCTTCTCTCATAGAGCACCCCATACAACTGCGCAAGCGTGGGCAAGCGTACTTGTCTGCCCCTCGACGCGCACCCTCCCCCCCCCCCAAAAGAAAAAGAGTTTTCTCGCACCGCACACGTGCCACCGACACACCGCACCACCGCGGGTTCCCGTCACGTCTCTCAAGCCCCAATGCAGTTCTCCGACTCCATGTCGTCGACCTCGTCAGCGGCCTCGACCCCGCGACGACTGGGTGGTGGCTGCCCCATGGTCGTGAAGGCGTCCACCCCGCCTGCGAGCGCGGTTCGCGCATTTCATACCACGTACTCATCGGAGAGACGCGACACATACAGCGACGGTGCCCAGCGTCTGTACGGTGAGAACAGCTCGCTTCGGATTCAACTGACCGTGGGACTCAGCAGGAGCGGCAGCCCAGTCTCAGACGCCGCAGCAGCACACAACGGGGTCGAGAGAGCACATGACGACGATCTTCGGATGCCCTCCACGCAGCAGGCGCCGCCCTTCTTTCCAAAGGCGTCCGCTGCTCATCCTGCGACTCAGGACTTTCGGGGAAAGAACTCGGCAGCTCAGGAGGACGTGAAGGCATTTTGCATGACTCGGTCGTCGTCCTCCTCCACTTTGTCAGTGTCGTCCGTCTCTTCGCTGACCCCTGGACAGCCTGAGGGGAAGAGGGCACTTGTGAGCTCGATCGTAAGCAAGCGTCTGCAGCTGCACCGCCATTCGACCTCCAAGACGCCGTTTGTGACGTCGGCAAGGTCGCCATCAAAGTCGTTGGCTCCGGCGGCGCGGCGAAGCGGCAGCTCCCAGTCCTCCTCGTCAGAATCCTCTGCCTCCGATGTGGTGTTTCATCGGCTTCCCTTGCCCCACGCTACGCTAGCCGTCTCCTCGTCGGATGCAGCGGAGCCACCCTCTGAGTCAGTGCTGCCGCCTGCGCACCACCACGACCCCTTGTGCGCTGACATGGCGACGTCCTCACCCAGCACCACCGTGCCAGCGGCACCGTCGCTGCATCGGCCAGTCGTAGAAAAGCCGACGATGGCAGCTTCTGCCGGCACACTCACCAATACGGAGCGCACCGGCACCGCTGGTGCCAGCTTCCTCACCTCTTCCGCCAGCCCCATGACACTGAATCCCGCCGTCTCGTACACGCACGCATCGAAGTCACCAGCAGCGGCAGTCCTGCCAGCGTCGCAGCTTTCCACCAGCCCGTCGCCTGCGGGTAGTCTTCCAAGCGATCCGCTGCTGCCGCACATTCTACCGGCCGCTACAAGGCACGGGAACGCCGTGTATTCGAGCTTCGAGGAAGCGTCGGGCGAAGAGGTGGACGAGGATGACCTGAGCAACAGCGCAGCGAGTAGAGCCGCCCAGGCGGCGCTGGACGCTGAGGAGCAGCTGCATGAGCACGAGAGCCCGTCAGACTTGACCCCGCTACTGACGGTCTTGACGGAGCATTCGTTTTCAGCCAGCCTACCTCCGACACCGGCGCCGAACGAAGCGTCTGCGCCACCACGGCCAATGCAAGTGCATGCAGGTGAAAGCGAGATGGACACGAGCACGGGTGGCTTCAACCGTGACGAGAAAACGGACTGCGACGGCACCGTGGCAGGCACGCTGGCCAGCAGCAGCGTCGACCTAGTGCACACAACCCCGTCCGGAAAGCGTCAGCTTGTGTTTCGAGAGGAGCGCAGGGACTTGGATGGTGCTGTGGCTAATTCTTCCGGCGATGCCGGAGCCGTTTCCCCCATGACCGCCCGGCGACGGCAGCCGCCACCCCCACCGACTCCGTCAACCACCACAAAAAAGTCACCATCGTCGTCGTCCGCCATGCGACAGGGCGTGGAGAGTGATGACGCCAAAAGCGGCGGTAGCTCCCCTTGCACTAAACTGACGGTGGAGCAGCAATATACCCCAGTCATGGCTCAGGGCGTCTTCGGAACACTCGCGACGTCTGTCGACGCGGCGCAGTCTGTAGGGCACTACAGCGCCTCGGCCCTCCCACCTGACCGCAGCAGTAGCAGCGGCAGCGATAACCCCGCGTTCATTTTGGCCAAGAAAGCTGGCGATCCCGCTCACAAAATGCGCAGCACTGCCAACGACACGTACGCGCTGTCGCCACAGCGCCAGAGGGTGATGGAGTGTAGTGGCAGGCCGGAGGAGGCCGCTGTCGCTGAAAATGTCGGCTCCGCGATCACGCCGTCCACTATCGCGACGGCGGGCGACGCTGCCAGGGGCAGGGGCAGTGACAGCGAGGACGTCGCCGCTGCGACCTCCCCGCCTGGCCTCCAGCAACACCCGCCTCACCATAGCCGTGAACCCATGTCAGCCTACAAAATGAATGGTGAGACGAAAACACGCGCCGCCGACCCTGCGCCACTGACCACGGGAGGCGAAACGTCGGCGTCGCGCGTGAGTGCCCTTCTGATGCCTCCATCACCGTCCCAGCCGCGCGCAACGGCGATGCTGGATAACAGATCTTTCCCCTCGCGACCTTGCGGAGACGCCACTGCTGCGTCGCTTGCAAGACAATCGGACCGCAGCAACAGTGGCCGGGCCTTGCCGGCTGCAGAGCACGACGCAGCGGAGCAACCGTCAAAGGGCGATGTGGTGCGGCGGGCGCTGGTGATGCGAAGCATCCAGGACTCCAGCACATCGTCATCGTCGTCCTCTTCCTCCTCGAGAAGCGTCGGTGGCCACAGAAATGAGCAGAGGCCGGCCATCGACAACCGAGGCACGGGAGTGGCAAGCAGCGGGCAGACCTCCATCGAGAAAAAAGGGGGCGGCAACAATCGACCTGTATCGCCGTCCAGTTCGGCGCTGTGCGTCGACGCAATGCACGCGGAGGGCACATCTGCTACACATGCGTGTGCTCTCCAGTACACGGGAGCTCGCAACGGCGGTGCCGTTCGTGAAAACGAGGAAGCTGAAGAAGATGAGGAGGACGGGCCACCCATCAACTGGGACGGCGCGGAGGAACAGGAAGGCAATCCGCTTCTGCTGCAGGAAGCCGGTCGCTGGGATGCCGTGCTGGAAGAGATGGAGCTGGTGGACTGCACAGTTGTTTCGCGGGTGTATCAGCGATCTATGCCGTTCGGGCGCACCGCGTCCCACTTGGACGGTAAAGATGCGGGGGACAGCATGGGCAGCGAAGACGGCGACGAACTTTGCCTCTTCAAGGTGGTCTCGCTGTTCCCCATCGTCGCGGGCCATTCCGAGCGGTGGGGGCGACGTACACGAGTGCAGAAGCGCTTGCTCGCTCTGGCGGAGGAAATGCGTGCCACGCAGCGCGCGCTCGACGAGGCGGGGTTGACGGCAGCTGAAGCGGAGCTCGGGTCCTCAGCCCCCCAGCACGTTGGCGCGAGTGCCAAAGCAACCGCCAAAGGTGAAGAGAGGGTTGGTGGCGCGGAAGAGGATACAGATGACGTGTTTGCGGAGCGAAGGCGGCGCACCACCTGCGCCGGTGTGTCGGAGGTGTACGTGGATTCGCGCTGCCGCCTCATAGCCCAGCTGGAGACGGTGCCGTACATGGTACCGCTGCGGCATCTCGTCGCCGCCAGCTCTGGCACGGGACTTCGCGAGAACGAGGTGCTTGCCCTCATTCGCACTGTCGTCTGCAAAACAGCGACAATGCACAGGGCGGGCTATGTGCACGGCGCACTGCATGCCGGCAACGTACTTCTCTCTAGCTATGACGGTGACGCGGTACTGACGCAGCCATGCGGACTGATGAGTCAGAGCTCCTGGCTGCCGACTGACTTGTCCGTCATCAGCGTGGCGCGCGCGAATGCCATGACGCCATACTTTTCCGAGGTCTGGAGCGCGCGCCGGCTGCAGGTGGGCGGTCCCACGTCGACGCGACTCGGATCCCCACAGCGGCCAGACATCGCAGAGCTCATCACCTACCACAACTTGGCTGCCCTGGGCTGGCTCGGCGACGACGCGCGGAAAGCTGGGGGCTCTGATAACAGGTGCGACAGCGATGAGCTGTGCATCGCCGGTGATGCCTACACTCCCACCGCCGCCGACGACCTTCACGCCGTGGGCATGATCGCCTTTCTTATCTATGTTGGTATCCCGCCGTTTCAAATGGCGTCCCTGGGGGAGGTGGTGGAGCGGCTCAGGGCACTGGGTACTGCCTATAGAGCTGCCATGCAGTCCTCCTCCTCTTCGTCTTCCACGGCGGCCCGTCAGGAGGCCCGCCGTCTCGTGGCGGAGTTCTGCTTTGGGACTCGCCGACACGGCGCCGGCGCAAATGACTGCTACAGAGACGGTGACGAGGACGCTTCTCCGTCCTCAGGAGAACCGCTGCAGCGGCACGGCGTTGCGCGATTTCGACCAGACTTCGAGGAAGCCCTGCAGTCCTTTATCGTGGACTGCGTGGAGGCGTCTTGCAGTGCAGCAATGCTGAAGGAGGAGAACGGCACTGCGTACGCGTCGGGTGCAGCGCCGCATGTCTACGCCAACGCGCAGGAGTTGCTTACCCGTCATCCCCTCTTCAAACTCTTTGCACTCCCGGCACACGCAACCCAGAGCGACGAGAGGGAACACGAAAACGGTGACGGTGTGCAGTCTTCAGGGGACGAGGAATCCCATCAGAGCGTTGATGAGAGGATGCGCGACACGGTACACCGAGTTGCCTACCCTGCCTTCTGCACGTGGGCTCGCGCCCGCGAGGACTGTGGCTCGGCGCCGCACCTGAGTCGACTGCACAGCAATGCGCTCTTCACTGCTCGCTGCACTGCGCTGTGCGAGTGCGTTTCGGCCACCGTGTCGTCCTTCGACCACGAGAACAGTGAGTCCCAGAATGCCGCCCAGGACGGTGAGCCGTGGTCGTCGCTCTCATTTATCAGCCCTCATGTGTCGGGAGCCCTACAGGCATGGAAATTTCCTTTCCTCTCCGCGGAGGCGGGCACCAGCTGCCTTAACGGTCGCGAGATGGACACGCGCACCTGCACGGTGGCGTCAGCGCCAGCGATCTGGCACAGGCAGGGGCGAGGCAACGCTCGTGCGGTGACGGACGGTGCCCGGCTCCGGTGCTTGCCCGCGCTGGTGCGACCGACCGCTTCAGCAGCGCCTACCGGGCTCGCTGCCAGTGGTGACGGCGACGATGGCGCTGATGGTGGCGTCTCGGCCACCACCTTAGCGCAGCAAGAAGAGGATGCGCTGGCGGCACAGTTCTTCTCTGGTGCGCAGCGTCAGGTTGACGGCGACTTTGTACATCAGCAATACTTGCACGCACTCACGCTGGCGGGGAAGCAGGAGAGCGCCTTCTCTTTAAGCCGCGCCTTTGTTCTTTCACATGTGCTGCCTGTCGCCGACACGCTGGTGCTGCAGCACCTAACTGACTGCACGGTGTCGCTGCTCGCGCCATTTCGCTACGTGGTGCTCGATGGGTTGCAGCGCTGCGAAGTTCGACTGGGCCCCTGCGAGTCGTGCGTGCTGCGTGACGTGCATGACTGTCCGCTCATCGCCGTCGCGGCGCTCCAACTCTCTGGCAACAACGTCACCGAGACACACTTAAGCTGGAGCAGACAGGGCAGTAGTCGTCCCCTGCTGAAGTGCAGCCGCGGCGTCACCGCATCCCTCTACGGCCTCATGTATGAGGGCCTCGTTGAGGACTACGCGAGGGTGGGTCTCGCACTGGAGCACACCGCCTGCTTTCTCGCCGCCGACGACGTGACCGGCGACTCCGGTGAGGTCGATGGCGCCGTCAATTCTCGAGGCCAGGCGCTGCCGTGTCCGCGCGCTGTTGAGCTCCTGGCAACAACTGCAACCAGTACGAGCCGAAGCCAGAGGGAGGTGGGACTATGCCTCGCCCCGGAGGCGCCGTATGACCTCGCGCTGCTCTTGAGCAACACCCGCTACGTGCACAGTGGCAGGCATAGTGGTGGCCTGCAGAGCCCAGGGACGCCGTCTCCTGACGTGTTTCACTTCTTTGGCGAGTTGGCGGAGAAGGACGTTGTGGTGTGTGACGTGCGCGGTGGCACTCGCGACGGTGACGCACGCCCGGTGGTCTTTCTGGTTGGCGCGCTTGGCGACGTTGTGATCGAGCGGTGCAGTCACTGCACGATCTTGGTGGCTGGGACGCCGAGCAACTTGCAGGCGTCCCAATGCCACGACTGCCAGCTGATCTTTATGGCGCGCGAGTCGGTTGTCGAGAATTGTGCCCGTGTGGAGTGCATAGCGCTCGTGACGGAGTATCTGTTGGTGCAGGGGTGCGACGCGGTGTGGGTGCGGCCGCTCTTCCTCGACTGTCCTTTCAGCGATGAGGTGCTGCGGCGCGTGGTTGGCGGAAGCGTCGGCGGCGACGAGGAGGAGATGGTGGTCGGTGCGTATGAGGCTGGCCGGCTTGATGAGCTGAACGCTGTGCTGCGCGGCGTTGGGCAGGGGGTGGTCGTGGAAGCTTCAGAAAACGTGGTGATCGATGATATTGGCCACTACTATCATCGCAGCGGCCGCGCCGGTGACGGCGAGCGCGAAGATGGGGCAGACGGCGACGGCTTCTCCGTATTGTCGGTCGCGTATGCGAGCATGCAGAGCCCCACCGCAGCTGCGAGTTCCTCAGGCAATGGGTCGCGGCTCATGGCAGAGGCCGCACAGTCGCTTGCGGAGCATCTCTCCGTGCCGTGCTACCTCGAGCCTCTCCAGCGCTACGGCGGCGAGGAAAGGGGTGCAGCCAGCCATGCGGATCGACCCACCGTGTCCTTCCACGACCTGTTGAACTGCTCTGTGCTTCGCCTGCGCGGGTCTGTGTGTCCCCTGGAGTCACAGGCATCGTCCACCTCACGCGGCTCCACGGCGGAACTGGTGGATATCTGCGTGGAGCGGGTGCACGGCGGCGTCATCTATGTGGAGGATGCCGTTCGAACGCTGCACCTGCGCCACTGCGTCGGCCCGCTGGACGTCGTCGTCTGCGCTGCAGCGAGGGTGTTCATGGAAGCCTGCGTTGGTGTGCAGCTGCGCACGGCCTGTGTCGACTTCCACGCCACCGACTGCGTCCACTGCCATGTGGCGCTTCACGTGAACCACCCGCCACAGTACCAGCGTTGCAGGAGCGTGCAGGCCTCGGCGCTGAACATCACCGCGCGAGACTTCAACGCACTGTTAAGCGCTGCCGGGGTGGACTTGGCAACAAACCTGTACGATGAGCCGCTGCTACGGACGGAGGAATGGCAGCCGACTGTGGCGGCAGGGTCGTCGGGTGCCTTGTTGGAAGCGTGCGGAATGCGTGCCTTACATGGCGGCTGCGTGGATACCTCTACCGGACCCCATAGCACCGCTGACATGTGTGCTGTACTGCTCTCCTCGGTGCCCAGGGAGCCGTTGCATCCGCGACAGGGAGGGCTGCTTGACGGCAAGCTGCGTGTGCCGCCTGACCAAGTGCCGCGCATCATGACCGTGCTGCGCCAGCCTGTGACAGTGGTGGCCCCGCTTCCAGGGCTGTGCGCCAGCCCGAATGAGACTCCTTTTCTGGAGGAGCTAGAGGCGCGCGTGGTGGTGTGGGCGAAACAGCCGCTCTCACTATCGCGTGAGGAGGCGGTTGCCATCGCGCTGTACGCCTTGGCTGACTTGGCAGAGGTGTACGCGAGTGTCACGGAATGGGTTGAGGCGACGGACGCGGTACAGGCCACTGAGGCACCGGAGCCGGTGGTTGCATTCGGCGGGTCTCTAAATCCCAATGCCCCACCACACCTCCTGCCCACTCGTGCACCTCCCTCGCTGCCTTCCACCTCCTCACAATCCTCGACGACTGACAGCGTTCCAGGACTCGCGTTGGACGCGGGTCAGCAGAGGCTGCCCTCCACTGACCGCGTACTGCTGCAGCAGGCGGAGCAGCATTGCACCAAGGGCGGTGAGTGTGCTGTTCAGGATGTGTCAGCGGCACCCTCGTCATCGCCGTCGGTGGACGACGCCTGTGGAGCGGAACGCCCAACACCTGCACAGCCGGTGCTGCTTGAAGTCAGTACTGGCGAGATAGCACCGGGTACGGAGGGCTTCGTGGAAGAGGTCGCCATGCACAGTGCACCCGCGCCGTCACTCTCGCCGCCGTTGACCTGCGACACAGACTCAGCAGCTGCACCGAAGAACGACGGCGCTCAAACGCTATCAGCAGGGGAGCCTTGGGCCGACTCAGGGCCGCTTCACCGACCGCCCCAGTCAGACAGGTTGCCGATGCGCGCGCAGCACGGCGGACTCGCCGCTGCCGAATTACCAACGTTGCCGTGCACCGCGGCGAGTGCAGTTGCCTCAACTGTGGCTGGGCTCGATGGCGCCGTCTCGGGGATGGAAGATGACACATCAGTGAACTCGAGCGCTGCCGCGCCGCCGCTGCCGCCGGGACCCGCCTACGCTCTCAACCCCACGAATGTCGGTGCTTCCTCCACGATGGACGTCTTTTACCACACACGGCACGGCGCCACGTCCGGGGCCACCGGGACAGCAGGCCTGCTCATGGAGGAGGAGAGCGGCGCCTACTCGCTCACCGCCCGCACGCTGGATGACGAAGGTGCGGACCTCGCCTCCGCCTCTCCCTGCCCCGATGACATACGTTCACCCGTCATCACAGGCGGCCACCCGGCCATTAAGTGGGCCATGGGCAACGGTGACAACCACGAGGGCGCGCGGAGTGGACCACAAGTTTCACCAGTGGCGGAGACCATGGATGGCCTGGATGCCCAGGCGCAGGCCCACTGGCCCTCGTCGTGGGAGAGGTCGCCGCATCGTATGTCATCAGAGGAGCGCAGCAGTCGCAACGGCGACGAGCTGGTGGTCGCCCCCACCGCCCTCTGTGAGAAGGCGCTACAGGAAGTATTGCTGACGGAAGGGGACGAGCCGCACGGCGCACGCAATGCCGTGGATGATTCTTCTTTGCGTACCTCCTCCTCCTCCTCTGTAGCCGAGTACCCGTGGCGCGGCGCGATGTCGTACGAGAGTAGCGCCGAGTACGTCGCGGGCAGCAGTGACAGCGGCACTGGCGAGTCGGCAGTGCCACAGACCAACTTCCTCCACGTGTCGCAGGACTCGTCCTCGCGGCCGTTGGAGCTGAACTCCCACGCTACCACGGTGACCCCGGAGATGGCCACTGGCTCCAAAGAGGGTGGCGGTGGCGAGGATGGCAGCTTCTCCAGGGTGCGAGGCGGCGTGCTCGCGCCGCCGGGATGCAGGCGTGCCGTTGTGCCAAAGACCGAACCTCTGGGAAGGATCTCGCCTGAGGTCACGGTAATGAATGAGGGCAATGCGGACGTAAAGGCGGTGCTACGACAAGTAGAGCAGGCACGCCAGCGCTTCGCGCGAAATCAGCGCTTGTGGGAATCGTCAGCGGGTGGCGGCTTGGAGGCGCGTGTGCGGGCGGCGGTGGCGAAGCTGACGGCCTTGAAGGCTGCGCATGCTGAGGCCGCCTAGTGTGTCTGTGCGAAGGGCGATGAGAGACGGTGGAGTTCTTCGTTTTCTTTGTGGTGGTGGTTCCCGCGGATCCCCTTCACACTATCGTCGTCATCGTCACCGCGCATGCCCCGGTGCGGAGCGGAAGGGGGTGGCGCAGTTGACACCAAAAAAAAGAGGAATACTCACGGGGACCTTGAGGCAGGATGGGTGCCCCAATCGCGTGTCAGTGGAGTGCGTCCGTACGGATGCATGTGTGCGTTGATCTGGCTCTGTGTCCGTCCTCAGCACCCCCGCCTCCTCATTTTGGCGTTTCTTTTCTCCGCTGCAGAGTATGGGAGCTGCAAAAGGGGGTCGTGGCACCCGTATCCTTGTATGCTGTCCGCCGTTGCTAAGCGTTTTCCTTGTAGCCGCTGCGCTGCGAGAGACAAGCACGCAGACACACCGCGTCACATACCCGACATGGCACGGTGCCCCTGGTGGTGAAGGTTGTGGCCAAAGGTGTCATTCCCACCGCAGCCTGTACAGATGCTCGCGTTAATCCCTTTGTGTGCCGCTGTTGCGGGTGAACTGGAGTGCTGACCCGTGCACCTCTCGCTAGCAGGGGCACCAAAAAAAAGGCTCTGTCGTGCCTTCATCTCTCTACCTGGCTCCGTTACCGTATGTGTTCGTGTGCATTCCCTCGATGTGTCCGCCGTCTTGTCTCACCCGCGCATGCATCGCGGCACACAAACGCGCATCCATTTTTTTTTTTGCGCCGTTCTCACACCCGCCCCACGCACCGCACACGCCTTCATACCGCCGCCCCGCCACACGCACCGCCCTTGTTGCGGTCATCCTCCTCCCTCGCATGCATTTCTCATGACATGCATCTTTGCACGCGGCCTGTTTTGGATGGGCTGTGTGTATGCATGTTGCCCACCTCGCGCACACGGTAGCGTATCACCGCCACAGTAGAAGGGTCCAAGTAGAAGCGGCGCATTCGGAAGCACATCTGCCAAGAAGAAGAAGAATCGAAAGAAAAAAGAAAGAAAACAGAAAGCGACGCCAATATAGAACGCCGCTGCTAGCCACACACACACACACACAAACTCACCTCCTACCCACCATCACCTCTTCTCACGCGACCCGCATCAGGAGACGAGTCGCCTCATACGCAACGCAATTGCGTACTTCGCTCGTGCCACGTGACGGGAACTTCCTTAAACGGCTCCCTCTCCTTTGGTCCACGGACACCAACGCATACACATCAAGTGTGCAGAGACAGAGAGAAACTCGCATACACCCACGCACCTACATTCTGTGTGGCTATCACGTGCGCCCCTCACCCGCCTCGTGCCTCCGTTTTTTTTTCTTGGGTGTCGCTGTCTTCGCCGTCTTCTCAATTCCTGTTTTCTTGCTGTTGCTCTTTCACTCCACGCCCGCTTCCCTTTTCGCGTGTGTCGGCTTGTGCACGCATTTTTGTTTTCTGACGGAGACCCGGAGATCTGTGTGTGTGCGCGCGTGCGTGTGTCTGTGTGTGTGTGTCTCTGCCGGACTTTCTGTCTGTACCGGGTGCGCGTGGACCTATACGATCTGCTGACCCCCGCCCACCCACCCCCCAACACACACAACACACACACACACACACACACACATCTCCCGTTATCCCTTTATCATTCCAAACCACCACCACCACCACCCCAGGAAAAAAAGAAGAGCACAAAAAAGGAGTGCGCTATCATCTCTCTCTTGTTGGTCCCCTGTTCCCTGTTTGTGCGCATCGATTGCCTTCTTGTTGCTCAAGCGCGCATAAGTGCGTGCTGCATCTCCCTCCCCCTTTTTTCATTGTTCTTGTTCTTGCGGTCGACGGTCACTGGACTGTCTTCTACTGGACACGCGCCGCCTTCCTCCTCCTCCTCCCCCCCGACCTCCCCGGCGTTTCCGATACGCTGCCTCCCTTTCTTTTCATTTTTATTTGCGCGGTGTTCCCCCTGATTCGAAGGACTTTGTTCTCCTCTGCACACCCCCTTCCTCTTTCCCTGAGATGTGAATGCCGTTTTTCCTCCTCCTCCTCGTTCTCCTCGTCGTTCTTGTTGTTTCGCTCAGTGGTGCGCGCCTCATTTACCTTCCATTCGCGTACCTTTGCCTTCTCTCTCTCCTTTGCTTTTTTTTTTGTTGTTGTTGTTCTTTCGTCTTGGCTTTTATTGTCATTATTATTATTTTTCTGGGGGCCTCCACTCATTACCCCTCCTCCTCCTCCCTCCTCCAACTCCCTCCTCCTCCTCCCCCCTCGTACTCTTCTTTCTTCCGATACGGTCCTCTCCCCCCACTCGCGGTTTTTTTTCTCCTCTTCGAAATTCTGCTCTGCTGTGCTTTTTCTTTTTCGTTTCGCGCTGTTTATATGCATACATATCTTCCGTTCTCACTTCCCCCACCCCTCCCCCTCCATCCCCCTTTTCCAAGTCTGTGCAGCCTTGGCGACGTGTGTAGACAACGAAAACGAATAACTCTCGTGTTTCCTCCCCCCTCTCTCTCTTCCTCTCTCTCTCCGCCTCGTATTGTCTATCTCTCTCTCTCTCCCTCTCTACCCAATCCAGTCGTTTGATTCATGTTGGCGTCTGTCAAAAGAAATACAGTGTTCTCTCGTTTTCCCTCCTGAACTCGTCTTGCCGCCGTGATTCCGTGACCGCTTCCTTGTATCATTATTTCTTTTCCCTTTGGCTCCTCGCCTCGCCTCTCCCTTCCCCGCTGAAGTTGGCCACGTGTTGGAACTCTTGTCTTGTCGTTCGGTATTCGTTCTCTCCCTCGCCCTTACGTGCTCCGGATTGCATATCGAACGAGTGATCGGCAGTGTTCCTGTTCTTCGCTCGTGTGGGTGGGTGTGTCCTTTGTGTTAAATTTCTTCCCCTCTTCCTCCTCATCGACCGGGAACGACCCCCGCTCACGATCCCCACCACCACCCGCTCACCTCACCTCTCCATCTCTCCTTCCTTTGGTTACCTCTGTCCTCGACGCATCCTCCTCTTGGTCCAGCGCGACGCCGACAGGGCACCACGCCGCACGCAGAACACGCACGTGACCTTCTTTCTACCCCTTCTTGGCTCACAAGTGTGCACCCAGCAAGACCTTGAAAGGTCTTACGCGAGGCAACGGCTAAAACAGCCCAGGAAAACAAAAAAAACAAAAACAAAAGAAACAGCGATAAAAGAGGAGAGGGTGCCGGACAGACAACAAAGGACGTCGAGGAACCAGACACAACTATCAAGCGCAAGAAAATAAAATAGAAGGAAAGACAGAAGGAAGAGGGCAACGGGACGGGGCCAGGCAAAACAGAACCTCGGTAAAGGAAGCCCTCCCTCCCTCCCTCCCCCCGTCCCACATATATATATACATATACAAGCACACAGCCCTTCTCTTTGCTGCTCCTCCGGCTTTGTGTTGTGTGCTTCCATCTTGTTGGTCGTTTTCCTTTCCTTTCCTTTCCTTTTTTGGGGGGTCAATTTTTCTCTCCTGCTCCCTTGTCTGGCTCCTCTTATTCTCTCCGCTTCTGTCCTCTCCCCTGGCGCGCTTTCTGCCGTGCTGCTGCTGCTGCTCCTCCTCCTCTTGATCTCCTCCTCTGTGTGTGTGTGTGCGTGCTTGACGTTATCCAGGTTGAAGGTGTGCGTGTGTGGGTGGGCGTATGCTGGCTTCCTGATTCTTCCTGTGTCTACCGCTCCCCCCTCCACCTCCGCCTTCACATTATTATTATTTCTTCTATATTGCAACCTGGCCTCTTCGTTTCTCCGACCCGCTCTTCCCGTCTTCTACTTCTTCGTATGCGTATGTATATCTGCTTGTTTTGCTGTTCTTGTGCTC
>NC_018323.1:545777-550443 GCF_000234665.1 Leishmania mexicana MHOM/GT/2001/U1103
CCAGAGAAAGCGTTCAACAAAGAGTCGACGGCGACTGTGCAGGACCCCTCGCTGGTGCCGCCATCGCCATTCCCCCAAGGCTCCGCACCGCCGTTGCTATCGCCATCCACCTCCGTCCCGCAACCACCCCGCACTGCTCCTTCGTGGCGCTGCCGCCTCCACTTCGTGAGCCCCACCACGCCGTTGGACATCGGGGCCGCCCATTACAGCACCGTTTACCCTCGCCTGTGCTCCATCGAGTATATCGTGGCCGCCGCAACGTGTGTGGGAACGATGCTTTACGGGTTTGCAGTGCTGCAGTCGTTCTGCTACAGGAATTTCTTCTCGTACCAGTGGGACATCGTCGATCCGAATCCCTTCTTTGGACGCATGGGCTCCCAAGGCTACGACAATAGCATGGACGATCAGTGGGTCGGGTTCGTCACTCATTACAAGCGTTTTCTTGGTCTGGCCCTGCTGCTGGCGGGCTTTTCTGGGTTCTATCGAGCGCTGCTCTCTTACACAACGCCATCTGGATCCCCCATCCCCTCTGACAACACGGCCTGCTCATCACTCTCGGCGAGCAGCAAGTGCTCAGTGTCGCTGGACGGCCATGTGAAGGTGTGGGCGCCACCGAAATGGTTGGATAAGCTACGCTCACGCGCGCGCGCTCTCGGCTCACCCTCAGCTGCACAGAGGAGGTGCACCGCCTTTCTGCAGCGCTCTTGGATCCTGCCCGCCTTCTACACCATTGCGGGCGTCGTCTTCGTTATCTTTGTGCACGGCCCGCACGTTTTCCTCCCGCTGCTCATCATCATCGCCAACTACGTCATCTTCTCGCGGCTGCAGCGCTGGTGCCCCTACTGGCTGTTCATGGTCATCATGTGGTCCACGCACGTCGCTCTCCTGTACCTCATCGAGGTCAACGAGGGGTTCGAGCAGACGTACTGGGTGCAGTACTGCACTTTGTCTATTCTGTCGAGCCTGACAGCCATTCTGGGTGATGCAGAAGTGCTTCCTTTGGAGCAGCGGATGCGCTGGTCCGTAGCCTTCCGCATGTCGACGCTGCGCCTCATCGCCTTCAACTACGACCTGTGGGAGGCCACGCACGCCGCCGCACGCGCGCGCGACCGTGCCACGGCGAAGCACGACGCCGGCTGCGTCGAGTGCGCGCAGCTGCGCGAGCAGAACGCGGCGTCGGCGGCCGCGCTGCCCGCCGAGGCGTCGCGCTGCTACAAGTACCGCACCGAGTACGCGCGCGACCCCGCCGACTACAACTTCCTGAACTACGCCGCCTACGTGCTGTTCCCGCCACTGTACCTTGCCGGGCCAATGTCGTCCTTCAACGCCTTCGTGTCGCACATGCGCGTGCCGAGCACGTCGATGCCGCTGCGCAAGATGGCGAGGTACGCGTTTGGCATCCTCCGCATCTACATCACGGAGTACACGCTGCTGCACTTTGTGCACATCCCATGCCTCGGCTCGTACGCCTTCGTGATCCTTCGGATGACCTTGCTGGAGCAGGCGCAGTTCCTGTTCTACATGCTGGCCTACCTGTGGTTGAAGTTCAGCTTTATATGGAAGTCGTCACGGCTCCTCGCCATGTTCAGCGGCATCGAAGTTCCGGAGGACATGCGGCGCTGCTTCGGCAACACGCTGACGGTGCGGGACTTCTGGCGCGACTGGCACGCATCCTTCAACCTGTGGATCGTGCGGTACATGTACATCCCGATGGGTGGCCGCAGCCGCGTCGCGCTGTCGGTGCTGCCGATCTTCCTGTTCATTGCGGTGTGGCACGACCCTGCGCTGCACCTTGTCAAGTGGGCGGTGTGCATTGCCGCGATGTTCGTGGCGGAGGTGGCGGTGAGCGTGTGCTTTGGGTGGGCCGCCGCGGCGTTCCGGCGCGAGATGGCCGCCGCGGCACCGACGGGCGCAGTAAGTGATGCTGCGTTGGACAGCGGCCGCCCCGCGAACTGCGCGCCGCGCCGTAGTCTGCTGGCACGGCTGGCGAGGCTCTCTGCGCGTCGCTTGAGCCCGCTCGCGCAATCGTGGGTATACCGCCAATGTCGAGTGGTAGCTGGCATGACCACAGTGTTCGGGCTGATCGTTGCGAACTTGGTGGGTTTCTCGATGCAAAATGCGGTGGCGACCGTGGAGAAGCACGGCCTACCGTCGTCGGGGACCGATGCCGACGATGTGATCAAGAAGGCGTTTCACAGCATCACGCCCCTCTTTACTCTAGGCCTGATTGCCTTCATGTACTCTATGTCCGCCCTGGCGGCGATGGATCGCGACATGGCCCGCCAGCAAACATCATACTTGAAGCTGCTCTATAGACTGAAGCAGTAGCGGCCCCGTCACGCTGGCGTCACGAGGGAGTAGGTGGCACGAGTCTGCAGTGTGGATGAGCCTGTGCATCCGGCTGGCGCGTCGCCCCAACTCCCTTCTGTGCCGGCCCTCTATGGATTCTTTCCCTTTCTGCGAAGGGCGTCGATGATGTCGCCTCGCGGGCTTTCTTTTGCTCTCCGACCGTCTCTTCCCACCCCCCGTTCTCCAAGGAAGGTGTGTACGTGCGTGGGTGCGTGTGGTGTTTGGCCGACTGAGCGAGGCGCCGCTCTTCGTTTTGTGTGTGTGTGTGTGTGTGTGTGTGCCGCGCGCGTGTCTGCTTGCGTGTGCATTCACGGGTAGGTGTGGGTGTGGGTGCATGACACGCGTAGATGCATCACCCATGGCCCCACCCCCTCCCCCTCATTCTGCCCTTCTCGTGCCTCTCGTTGTTCGGGAGGGTTATTGTCGGCATGTGTGTGTGTGTCTTTTTTGTATTCGTTTTTTTTTTGTTTTCGATTCATCATCTTGGTGGTATCAAGTGGGTGCGTCGGTGAGGACGGTGGAGAAATCGGCTCGTCGTTCCGCGCCCTGCTTTCCCGAGACTGTGAGCCCTGCGTGTGTGTGTGTGTGTGTAGCCGGGCGCATGTGCGTCGGCACAGTGGGAGATATTCATGATTATCACTATTCTTTACTTTTTTTGGAGCGGGGCTGTGGTAAGAGCTGGGAAAGACATGGGGAGAAGTGGGGTCTGGACGATATTTTTTTTTGTTAGCGGTACACACGGGGAGGTGAGCGTTACCTCCGTGCAACCCCTCCCTCCCCCCCCCACACATCCAGGAAGGGCTGCGGCCCATCCGGTGGGGGGAGGGTAACGAGGACCAAGGGAAAAGTGTGTGACCGGGGAAGAGCCGAAGGAAAACGAATGGGACTGTATTCTCAGAAAAGAGAGCCGCCGGCAGTATAGGATGAGAGACAGAATGCCGGCTAATGCTGCGGCACGGTGTTTATACTTTGTTTTGCCTTTCCTGACGCTGGGTGGATGATGCGGTGTAGATGGGGACTGAGGGTGATTGGTGATATTCTCTCTCCCTCTCTCTTCCTCTTTTGTTGTAGGCCATCATACCTTTTGTGTGAGTGCGGGGGGGGTGGAGGGGAAGGGACGGTTTTGGTTTATACGGCGGGCTTGTAAGAGAGTTGTGTCTGCCGATGCGCATGTGTACATGCTTATTGGCGTCTATGTGCTTATCCTTATGTTTTTTTTTCGCTCGGTGTGTGTATGTGTGTAGGGGGTGGTCGTCTCTCTCTCTCTTAGTCGATATGGTTTCGTCATCTCCTCCCTCTCCCCGCCATCTCTCTCTCTCTGGGTGCGTGTGTACAGCTGCTGGGCCGTATGCCTTGTATTGCTTCGACTCAGTGTGGCGGCGGTACCCATGTGTTAATAAAGGACTGCTCTGCATCTCCACGGTTTGGGGTGCGGAACGGGCAACGGTGCTTCCTCCTGTGGCGGTGAGGAACGTATTCGTTTTTCTTTTTTTTTTCATATTCTATGTCGATGTTTGTGTGTGTGTGTGTGTGTGTGTGTGGTGTGGTGTGCTAGCGCAGCGCTACGTCTTCGGCGGCGGTGCTGTTGTCATTGTGCGTGGCGACGTGAATTCTATTACGTAGCCACCATCAGCGCAGCAACAGCGACCCTCTCACCGCTCGCCTCCTCCCCCCCCATCCTCCTCCCCCTCATACACGCTTTGTACTTCTTCCCTCTGTCCCCGCTTTACCGCCCACAGCGGAGGATGAGGACGGCTTTGACTTTCTCTGTTTCGCTGTGTTTCTTGTCGGCTGCACGGCCTCGCATCACCCGCCCCCTTTTCTGCCGCGGCATCAACGGAAGGCGAGGAGTATGGTGGATGAAAAGACAAGCATGCACGTACACGCCGGCTTGCGCGTGTGTGTGTGCGTAAACGAAAGGAAACGAGTCGTCCTGCACACTGGATCGGCTAGATCACGGTGCAGCGCATGCAGTGGCCATGATGCGCCCCTGCAGGCCAGTGGCAGCGGGACGCGGTCACCTCGTAAGAGGGGGACTGGCGAGATGGACCAGTTGTTGTCGTCCACTATGAGCAAGGGTGGCATGTCTTGTGTGCAGACCGGTGCACTATATTTTTTCCGGTATCCGTCGTCTCGCCATGCTGCACCCCGCTACATCCTCGCTTAACCTGTCCGTCTTTTCTTCTCCCCTTCCGTGTCCGTTTGTGAACGATTGCCCTTATGCGCGATTCTCCGCCGTGCACTTTAGCCGTCCTCTCTCTCTCCGCGGGCGATATACGCGCACACGTGGCGGCACGGCTACCATCCGCTGACATCT
>NC_018323.1:550543-561406 GCF_000234665.1 Leishmania mexicana MHOM/GT/2001/U1103
CTACAAAACGACAAAATACGAACGTCGTGGGTGTTCCCCACACGGTAAAGCACATCTTTACGCTGTCGGCTGTCACGATGCTGTGCGTGTGTGTGGGGGGTGTTTAAGATGCGTAAGCTCTCACAGAGTTGTTTGTTGTTTTTTGGCATTCCCCCTTTACGTCTTCTCTCGTAGTACGCGACGCCTTGTCTTGGCTCGCTCTCTATCTTGTGTGTGCGTGTGTGGTCTGTGCGTGTGCACCCCATGGCTTCATGATAGGATACGGCCCATGCGACCTCCCCACTGTTGCTGGATGTGGTCATAACCGTAGACGCTTTTCTCTTCTCTCTCCTGCCCTCTCTCCCTCTCGCTCTGTTAGCCGAGCAAGAGATCTGGGCTGGATGCGGAGAGGCAGAGGTGTGTGTGTGTGTGTGTGTGTGTGTGTGGTGTGGTGTGCTAGCGCAGCGCTACGTCTTCGGCGGCGGTGCTGTTGTCATTGTGCGTGGCGACGTGAATTCTATTACGTAGCCACCATCAGCGCAGCAACAGCGACCCTCTCACCGCTCGCCTCCTCCCCCCCCATCCTCCTCCCCCTCATACACGCTTTGTACTTCTTCCCTCTGTCCCCGCTTTACCGCCCACAGCGGAGGATGAGGACGGCTTTGACTTTCTCTGTTTCGCTGTGTTTCTTGTCGGCTGCACGGCCTCGCATCACCCGCCCCCTTTTCTGCCGCGGCATCAACGGAAGGCGAGGAGTATGGTGGATGAAAAGACAAGCATGCACGTACACGCCGGCTTGCGCGTGTGTGTGTGCGTAAACGAAAGGAAACGAGTCGTCCTGCACACTGGATCGGCTAGATCACGGTGCAGCGCATGCAGTGGCCATGATGCGCCCCTGCAGGCCAGTGGCAGCGGGACGCGGTCACCTCGTAAGAGGGGGACTGGCGAGATGGACCAGTTGTTGTCGTCCACTATGAGCAAGGGTGGCATGTCTTGTGTGCAGACCGGTGCACTATATTTTTTCCGGTATCCGTCGTCTCGCCATGCTGCACCCCGCTACATCCTCGCTTAACCTGTCCGTCTTTTCTTCTCCCCTTCCGTGTCCGTTTGTGAACGATTGCCCTTATGCGCGATTCTCCGCCGTGCACTTTAGCCGTCCTCTCTCTCTCCGCGGGCGATATACGCGCACACGTGGCGGCACGGCTACCATCCGCTGACATCTTGCAAGCACAAGGCACTACGAAGCACCTGCCCCAGTATCGCTCGACGAAAAAGAAAAAAGAAAGACGCCATCGCGCGCTCCTCCCACACCGTCCACACCACTCACAGCGCCTTCGTGCTTTGCCGTATACTATGTGGTGAAGCGCTGTGCCGATTTGGCTGAGCGCAACCGGTCCGATCATCCTCGTCGTTGCTGCGGCTGGTGGTGTCGTGGCCGTGCTTCTTCTTTGTACGTGATCTCGATGTTTTTCTTTCCTGCGTCCCCCCTCCCTCCGCCTCTCTCGCCTTGGGGCTACGCGTGCGAGTGTGGCTGCGGTACCAATATACGGCATCTCTCACACCTGATCAGCACACATCGCACGCAAGCACGTACACGCGCCTGCGCGTCAAGACAAGAAGGTCCCTAGCTTATAGATTAACGGAGCCCCCTCCCCCTCCCCACCACCACCGCCACCGCCTGCAAAACGTTCGCGTCTGTGTGTGTGCATGTGTGTGGAGAAGCATTTACGGCAGGTGGCCCTCTCAGAATGCTGCTGAACACCCGCAGCGCGTCCCGTATGCGCTGGGAAACAGCAGCGGGGAGCTCCTCCTCCTCCATCAGTCTTGCATCGTTGCATAGTAACAGTGGCGGCGTATGTGGTGGGGGCGGGGGCAGAGACAAGAATGACGACACGGACACTGTGCTACCGCTGAACTGTGCCGTGACGGCCGATGCTGAGGCGTCGGTCAACGACGCCTACCTCTCCCGCACCTCACTGGAGTACATTGTCTCCGTCGTCTTCATTGTCATTTGCGTCCTCTACTCTTTCATCTACAGGATCGCCTGTATTGGCCGTGCGCATCACGAAGAGCTGAAGGAGAACCTTAAGCCACCCTGGATACTCTACCGCTGGCTCGGCAGCAAAGGTGTAGACGTGGCGGACCTGCAGTGCTACTACTTTATGGTGGCGATCCCCCCATCCATACCGTACATGATCGGCTTTCTGCTCCTCTCACGACGACTGCGACGCCATACCGCATCGAGGACGGTGGCAGCCGTAAAACAATCCGCCACCGCTGCGGCGGGCGATGGCAAGGAGTGCGGCGGTGCTATAGCTAGCATTCCCCACCCAGAGAGCGTGATGGGCGACAGCAGTGCTGGTAGCAGCGGCGTCGGCCCTCCTCTCCTGATCCGCAAAGACGTGTCGGTCCTCCAATTCCTTCACATTATCGCTGGCATGTTCATCGCTCTGTGCCTCTGCGGGCCGGGGTTTCTCTTCGGGGTGGGGATGATGTTGCTCAACTTCTACCTGATCGCGCCGCTTTACAAGCGAGCGTCCTTTCGGGTATCCATGACGGTGATGTGGGTGATGCACGTCCTAGTCCTCTTCTTAAACTACCACGCTGGCGGGTACCGGTTTGCCTGGTTCGGGCTCAGCTTCCTGGATAATCTGTGGACGCCGCTGATCCAGTGGACCACCCAGTACAACATGTCGGTGCTGCGCATGATCTCCTTTAACAGTGATCTCTGGGAGTCAGCAAGCTGTGGCGAGGAGCGGCGGCAGAAGTCGCTGGCGAAGCACGCACACACATGCATTGTCTGTGCCCAGATACGCGACCAGCACCTCCACGCCGTCGCCTCTCTCCCGCCGGAGGCCCTCTCGTGCTACAAGTGCCGCACAGAATGCTCGCGGCACGTGGACGAGTTCACTCTCAGCGCTTACCTTGGCTACATATTCTACCTGCCTCTTTTCATGGCGGGGCCGGTGTCGTCCTTCAACGCGTACGTGTCCTACCAGCATTACCCGGCACGGAGCATTGAGGGCAAGGCTATCTGGCGGTACGGATTTCGTCTATTGTGCCACGCGGTCTTGCTGGTAACGTTGATTCACTACGTGCCTATCATGGCCATTCTCCTGACACCCGCTCCGTCAGCCGGTGGAGCGGCTGAGGCGGTCACCACGAGTAGCTCGCCAACCGGCTACGCACTTCAGAATATGGTCAACACAACGACCGCAACCGCAACAAGCACAGCAGCCGCTGTCACCCTCTCGGTGCTGGACCAGATGAATATTTCGGAAAAGTTGTCCCTGTTTTTCCTGGCGCTGGCCTTCCTGTGGGCGAAGTTCGACGTCATTTGGCGCTTCTTCCGGTTTTTTGCGCTGCTGGACGGCTACGACCCGCCGGAGAACATGCCGCGCTGCTTCGCCAACAGTGTGAACATCCAAAGTTTCTGGCGCGACTGGCACGCCTCCTTCAACCTGTGGATCGTGCGGTACATGTACATCCCGATGGGCGGCAGTCGCACCAAGTTTCTCTCCATATTTCCCATCTTCTTCTTCATTGCCGTTTGGCATGACATTGAGCTGCGCCTGATCTTCTGGGCCGCAATCATGTGCATTGCACTGATCCCTGAGCTCGTCGTCACTCTCTTGTTCTCCTCCAATAACCCGCTGGTGATGCGAATCAAGCGCTCGCCGCTCATGTGGAGGCACCTGCGCATACTCGGGACGCAGCTGGCGCTGATAGAGTTGACTGTGGCGAACCTTGTCGGCTTCTCCGTCGGTACGACCGGCGCGGCGTGGGCCGCTCACCACATGCTTCGCGAGATGTCCTTCACGCTCACGATCCTCTTTCTGTGCTTTTACCTGTGCGCGGCGACCATCTCCATCCAAGACAGTGACCAGAAAGCTTACGAGCAGCAGCTGCTGAGGCTAAAGTACGATCTCCAGCAACGGGAAGTCGTGAGGCGCGTACGTGGCACGGCTTGCCTGGACGTCCCTCTCTTCCTCCCCCTCTCGCCATCTCCTCATCTCCATACTCCGCCTCCGCGGCAAGTGTAACATCGTTTCCGAATCCATATTTCCCTTTGTTCTCCTCCCCGTCGTTTGAGTTACGCGCGCCCGTGTGCGTGTGTGTGTGTATGTGTGTGTGTGTTTGCTTTGTATCCCTCGCCATGTCCATCCTGGTGGCGTCGGCTTTAGCACTCCTCCGTGTATTTTCCCTTTTGTGTTGCTACCGTATTACTCTCTCGTTTTCGCGATCCCTGGTGACGGGGTGGGGGGTGGCGGTGAGGATGAGGAGGGTGGACACCTTGTCTTCCTATATCAAGGCTCAGTGCCCCCTCCCACGACTCTCTCGCTGTGTGTGCGAAAGCGAAGCAGCACCCTTCCAACTTCTCCTCCCCTCTCTCCTATCCCTGCCAACTGCAGACCCGCCTCTGCTGGTGACAGGGCCCATCCACCTACGGCGTAGGGTGTGTCAGAGCGATGCGTCGCTGCTGATGTCGGCGGTAAAGGCGCTGGACGGCGTTGCGTTGGAGCCGCCTGCGACAGCGAGCGCGTCTGTGCCATCCGCCTAATGAGCGATGTGCCCGCGTGGGTCGACCCCATCTCACCCGGACCCTCACACTGCCCACTGGCGTGGGGCGCCTTAGCCCCTCTGCGGGGACGGCACCGCGTGGCACCCGCCACAATGGGAGCGGCCGTGAGGCGACCTGCGGGGCAGAGTGTGAGGCCGGCGCTGTGCTCCGATGGCGGAGTCGGCACATTGCTCCGACGTGTGTCTGCTGCTGCCTCGCACCACGCGGGTGAGGCCTGTGACAGCGACCGGGGGTTAGAGTGGGGCTCATCTCATGCCCTATCGCGCAGAGGACACATGCTGAATTCCTCCCTAATACCTTCTTCTCTTCTCAGCGTGTCCATTCTACCGGAAGCAAGCCAACCAACGCATACGCACACAACGACACTTCACCCGCCCCTGCTGCACCACGGCGAGGTCCCTGTCCTCGAGGGCGGAGGCGGCAGCGTCTGCGGTGCGGGCAGTAGGGGTGGGGGCACTGCAGGTGCATGCCGGGTGAGGTCAAAGGGGGAGTTGGCCAGAGTCAGGCCAGGGGCCTCTGGGACGCTGCACTCGGCCTGTGTGCCGTGCATCGCCCTGACTCGCCTCAGGCCGCTGCGTGCCGTAACGTGGTGCGGAGTCCCCCCCCACATGGGGGTCTCTGGCGGGCTCGATGGTGCAGGTCGGGGCGCCCGCGTCATGCTCCCGCCACCCGTGCCGCATCCGCCCACCCGGTCGGATGCAGGGGATGCGGCATATGCCGCGCACATGCACTGTGGCGCTGGCCGGTGTGGGTCTCCTCGCGCCTTTCCCGTCCATCACTCGTGCTCCTCTGCCCCTTGCATGCCTTCCTGGATGTCATACACCGTGTGACAGCTGTGCTTGACCGCAGGTGCACGCAGCGCTCGCACGTTCGGGCCCTGGGTCCTGCTTCCGGACGGCGTTGCTGTCTGTGCGGGTCGCTGCTGTGCGTCTGTGGCGGCGGGGGGACTCCACCCTCTCCTGAACCCGCCCGCCTCTGGCATGGCCGACTTTGCAAGCGTGCCGGCCTCGTCGTTGTGCACCAGCTCCCAATGGCCAGAGACGGGCCGGCAGCGCCGGCACTTGTGCCGCAATGCGTCGCGATGCGCCATCCTCCACCGCTGTCGGGCCGGTGCGGAGCGCCGTGAGGAGGGAGAGCGAGTGCGCGGCCGCAGCCTGTTGCCGCGGTGCCTGCGAGTGCATGGTGGCACTAAAGCACCGCGGCGGCTTCTGACTGGGTGTGCCTGCCGGCATGCCCGCATGAGAGCTGCCGAGGCAGCGCGGTGGCACCGTGATCCGGCCTGCACACCTGCCGCCCCAAGTGCGCAAGGCGACCTCCTCGCGTGAGTGGGGAGAGTTGCAGTTGGCTGCGGTGTCGCGCACCGAAGAGTGTGCACCTCGTTCTGGGGGCACTCAGCTCGACGAACTGCTCCCGTGCGCAGTGCTCCGCCCTCCAGCTGGCGGATCGTAGTGTGGTTCGCATGATGTCTTTCGCTGTGGAGGATGTGAGGAGTGCGAGGTCATCAGCGAAGAAGGCGCGGCGTAGGCCGGGCGTCTGGATGCGCTCCGCACTCAGCCGGACCATCTCGCCTTTTCTGTTGCGGAAGCAAGCACCGGCACGACGGCAGGCTGGCGAAGCCATGAGCCGGCGAGTGTGGTGCGGGTCTACGTTGGACCTCTTCAGCGCCGTGATCTACCGGGGCAGGCGTGCGAGCGTGGAGCCGACAATCACCGTGGCTGTCTTGGTACCTTTCTGGCGCCGCACTGCGTTGTGGAGGAGCGGGCACAAGGGGCCTACAGTGGGGCCGTGAGGAGGGGGACCCAGGCTGCTGTGGCTGGGGGCCTCTCCTCCGGACGGTTGCGCAGATTGCTGGCCAGCGTTACAGGGGGGTGGTAAGACGCGGGACCATCGTTGGGGTTGTGCGCCCTCAGGAGGTGGTCGCTGTGCCCCTCTTTTCCAGGTAGCAAGGACGCGGCCGGTGGCGACGCTCTGGCTGCAGATGTTCAGCAGCGCCCTCTTGCCTTGCATCTGGAGGGCCTTGGCGCTCTCACAGTGGATTCCGTCGAGCCCCCCCCCTCCCCCGGCGGAGCGGCAGTGGCCCTGGCGGAGCGTCATATGGACCCGACCCACCGTGAATGGCTGGAAGGGTGTGGGGCTGGGTCTCAGTGGGACGCGGGATGGGGCTGCCGGGTGTCGCACCGACCTCGGCTTTTGCATCACCAATCCGTTGCCTGCTCTCTCGCGCTGTGGTGGCGGTAGCCTTGTATCATCGCTGGGGTGCCGGGCCATACCTCCTCCCCCCTCAAAGTGGAGAGTGGACCGGACCGCGCACGGGTCACTTGGCGCCGTGGTGGCGGTGCCCCAATCCTCGATGAGGCAACTGAGCGCCAGAGTGGCGTCCGGTGGCGCTCCCGCGGCCCCGTCTGCGCCGCGCCGGGTGGTGCGAGCTGGCGCCCACTCGCAGCATGCGAGAACTGAGCGCGACGTCGCTTGGCACCTGATGGAGAGAACTTCCCGTGTCACCAGGTCACTCCTAGGCGACACCCCCTCTCTCGCAGAATGCAGGCATGTATCGAGGGCTCGCCAAGGAGCCGGGTCCAGCCAACACCGTTCGGCGTCGGTCAGTCCAGCGCAGGCCCACGGCAGCACACAGCGCAGGTTTGGTCCGGGATTACGCTCAGCACCACCGCAACGCAGCGAAAGCCGAGACAACACGGGAGGCGGGCGCGGACGCGTGTTGAACCGTCGACACGGTTTGCGGTGAGCTGCTCCAAACTTCCTGATGGTCGCACGTCTCTGCGGCACCGCACCAGGCCTGTCCACGGACACCCAGAGCCCGCTATCCATACCCGAGGGCAGGCTGCAGTCCTTGGGGGTCCCCACGGAGAGTGGGTGCAGTGGTCACGTCGATCGAAGGACGCTTTACGATGAGCAACATACTTTGTTGCGCTACCGACAGCCTTGCTCCGCGGGTGTATCGTCCGTATGAGGACGGGCATGCAGGAAGGGAAGGTCTTCTGCGTAGCATCTGTGGCTACCATGGATGCCGTCTCTCTGTCTCCCCTCCCCCACTGCCGTTACCCTTGCCCACCCTCCCTTTTCCGTCCTCCTGTGCACCGCGTGACTTCTGCGCGCACACTCAACCACACAGAGAGACGATACACGGCACTCTGCTAGGTCAACCCCCTCCCGTGTCCCCCCCCCCTCTGACTTCGTTGCAGCACTGTCCATCGCACACGCGCAGTCGCTCCTATCCTCGCTGCACCTTTCTGTTTTTATCCGCTCTCTCTCCCCGTCTCCTGCGGACGGGTGTGGGGCTTGCCCGCAAGGGAGTTGTACACCCTCCCTCTCCCTCTTCGGGCCTTTCGTTCATTGCTGTCACGGCTCCCTACCGCGCGTACGCACGCGTGCGTCGCACCGCCGCTCTCCTTGGTCCTCCTCGCAGCGTCCACTCCCGCTATTCACTATGGTAGCGCTCAGCAAGGGGTTCTACTACGCGTGGAACCAGTACCACCTGCTTGACTGGATCGTCCTGGCCATCCTGGTCCTCATCACCACGATCGTTACGATTTCGATGAAGCCGTACTGTCGAGACTTCTCGTGGAATGACACCACTATCGCGCACCCGAGCCATGCAGACACGTTTCCCGACTACTCGCTGGCACTCATGGTGATGTTTTCCGTCGCGTTTTACGTGATATTCATCTGGTACCTCGTGCGCCCGCTGCAGGAGTTCTTCGGTGAGCCGCTGGACTGGTATAGGATCGGCGGTGCTGACGCCGGCACAAGCGGCGAGGGCAGCGAGTACGCAGATGTCGACACTGTAGCGAACGCGAGGCAGCTGCGTGTCCGCGACATGCAGACTGGTCGTGGACTGGTGTATCCGTGGCTGCGTGCACAGCTCTGGTCTGTTGGAATGGAGTCCTGCGTGACAGCGGTGCTCAAACTGTACGCCGGCCGGCTTCGGCCGGACTACCTGAGCCGGCTCAAGGCAGCTGGGTACACGAGCTCGATGTCGCATCTGCCCGACCCGCAGACGAACCCTGACTACTACTGCGCCCTCATGGATGCCCACCCGGCGCTGAAGGAGGGCCGGCTATCTTTTCCATCCGGGCACAGCAGCACGTCCTTTGCGGTGTGCACAGTTCTCTCTCTCTTCTTCGTCGCCCATCTGCGGCCATTCGCGCGGCACGCCAGCTTTACCCGGCTTATTATTTGCCTGTTGCCGATCTCTGTATCGCTCGTGTGTGCGGTGAGCCGCACGCGCGACAACAAGCACCATTTTTCTGACATCGTCGCCGGGTCGCTGATCGGGGCCGTCTCCGCCTTTCTGTCGTTCCACGGTACCTTTCGGCAGGTGGGCGGAGCGACTGGCATCTACTTTGCCCGCACCGCGATGGACATCGAGTATGATCAGTTGCGCGAGTGGAAATCACCTGGCGCCAGCGAAGGCAGCAGTGCTGGCGTGGAGATCTCTAGTCCTGGCGGCAGCAGTATGAACTACCAATCGACTAACAAGAGGGAAGAAGGCCCGCGCTGTAGGTCTGCGTCGCCGATAAACAGGATGAGCGACGCTGTCGTGACCATCAACGACTCGGTACGGAGGCCGACAGGGCTGACGGAACGGCGGCTGAACGAGGACCCGGCGGCCGTTCCGTGGATCTAGCCTGCACATTGATGTGTGCCCGTCGTCATGCCACGTGAGAGCTTGCGCCGGCGGTCACTGTTCCCGCTAGCGCGGCCCAACGAACAGAATCGCCGGCAACGGATGCAAGCACGCACACGCGCAACATACAGACGTGAAGCAACGACAGCGGCTGGTGTACAAGAGAGGAAGAGGAGGGGGGGCGTGGCGAGAGCGCTTCAAGGTATCGTCGCAACACTGAGAAGGGCATGAGACGCAGCCGCTACTGGAACAACGCGAGACAGACCCTAGCGCGAACAGCGAGCATGTCGCCCGCGGACGGAGACAGAGGGCCTCCGCGCAATGTTGATGAGGAGAGAGGGATGGGCGAACAGGCGATCCGGTGCGGGCAGCGACAGAGAAGCACAAAGGAAAACGGGAAAGCGCTCGTCTCTGTGTGTGTGTGCACACGTGGCTTCTATGAAGGCGAAACCTTTTCTACTCCAAAGGGAGGGACGAACGGTTGAGGGCTTCAAAGTGTGAGTGCGGCGTACCCCCAAAGTGAGCGTCCTAACTGCGAGTCTCGAACCTTCGCTCACGAAGAATGGATCGAGGCCATGCGATCGCCTCATCCTCGTCCTGCCGTCCCTCCCCCTCCACCCCCTCACTGCGCCTTTTCGCCTGTACGGAAACAATACCTTGGCCGCCTCCCCCCCCCGCCAGTTGCAGGACGCACGTGTGCTTGTGTACGCGTTTTGCACCTTGGGAATTTGCCGAGCCACACGCACTCATCAGCTCCCTTGGCCCCTCTCTGCTTTTCCTCCATGGTTACCTAGATCGCTGTTCTCGTGTTCACCCACTGCGCCGCTTTGCTTGTCCTTCCGACGGACATGCACACATGTATACGATGGTGAAGGCGTGCCATTGGGCAGTGAAATGCTGCCGACTATAGGCCCCGCCATCCCTCTCCCCCTCACGTCCTCCTCTCCCTCCCAACCCAGCAAGCGAGTGCGTCGGTCCGTGCGAAACATATGATTTTCTTTCGCTTCCGTTATTTCTTCCTCCTATTTCCCTGTGCACGGTTGGCTCCGAACACAACGGTGCGGCGAGATCGGAGGACGACGGCGTTTTGTTGCTGTCGTCCAGTGGCAGCGGAGACCTCTGCGCCACCCGACAACGTTACTGCAGGCCTCCGCCCTCTTTGAGAGAGGGCCCCAGCGACCTTACGCGGACCATTCTCTCTCGTGATTTCCACTCTCCGTGTCTTCAGAGCAAGTCCCCTCCGCCATCCGACCCCGCTCATGTCCCCACCCGGTGAAACGGGTGGCCCCGCACACCCGCCGGCACACACACACGCACCGCCCAGAGGTCCGATCGGCTGCAACGAATATGCTGACTCGCGTGTGGCCTCGGTGTAACTCACCGGCCCTCACCGTGGCGAGGGAAAGGGAGTACTCGCAGCCAAGCATGCCGACCTTGTAACGCCTACCTCATCCTATCTCTCCCTCTCTCTGCTCTCTTACAGGTCAGTGCGTGAGCCCCGCGACGGANAGCGCCGGTACATCTTTACAGACGCCGCCCACCCACCCCCCGATAATGTTCGGCCGTCGCGTCTTTGCGAGCGCACCGCTCCCACGCCATATGTGGGCGAAGATGCACATCCAANACGCGGCCCAAGCGCAGCGCAT
Source organism: Leishmania mexicana MHOM/GT/2001/U1103 (assembly GCF_000234665.1). Lineage (NCBI taxonomy): Eukaryota > Euglenozoa > Kinetoplastea > Trypanosomatida > Trypanosomatidae > Leishmania > Leishmania mexicana. The sequence continues at coordinate 561,396 of NC_018323.1, forward strand.
CCTGCCCTCCT
>NC_018323.1:561506-655046 GCF_000234665.1 Leishmania mexicana MHOM/GT/2001/U1103
CTGACGCCGGCACAAGCGNCGAGGGCAGCGAGTACGCAGATGTCGACACTGTAGCGAACGCGAGGCAGCTGCGTGTCCGCGACATGCAGACTGGTCGTGGACTGGTGTATCCGTGGCTGCGTGCACAGCTCTGGTCTGTTGGAATGGAGTCCTGCGTGACAGCGGTGCTCAAACTGTACGCCGGCCGGCTTCGGCCGGACTACCTGAGCCGGCTCAAGGCAGCTGGGTACACGAGCTCGATGTCGCATCTGCCCGACCCGCAGACGAACCCTGACTACTACTGCGCCCTCATGGATGCCCACCCGGCGCTGAAGGAGGGCCGGCTATCTTTTCCATCCGGGCACAGCAGCACGTCCTTTGCGGTGTGCACAGTTCTCTCTCTCTTCTTCGTCGCCCATCTGCGGCCATTCGCGCGGCACGCCAGCTTTACCCGGCTTATTATTTGCCTGTTGCCGATCTCTGTATCGCTCGTGTGTGCGGTGAGCCGCACGCGCGACAACAAGCACCATTTTTCTGACATCGTCGCCGGGTCGCTGATCGGGGCCGTCTCCGCCTTTCTGTCGTTCCACGGTACCTTTCGGCAGGTGGGCGGAGCGACTGGCATCTACTTTGCCCGCACCGCGATGGACATCGAGTATGATCAGTTGCGCGAGTGGAAATCACCTGGCGCCAGCGAAGGCAGCAGTGCTGGCGTGGAGATCTCTAGTCCTGGCGGCAGCAGTATGAACTACCAATCGACTAACAAGAGGGAAGAAGGCCCGCGCTGTAGGTCTGCGTCGCCGATAAACAGGATGAGCGACGCTGTCGTGACCATCAACGACTCGGTACGGAGGCCGACAGGGCTGACGGAACGGCGGCTGAACGAGGACCCGGCGGCCGTTCCGTGGATCTAGCCTGCACATTGATGTGTGCCCGTCGTCATGCCACGTGAGAGCTTGCGCCGGCGGTCACTGTTCCCGCTAGCGCGGCCCAACGAACAGAATCGCCGGCAACGGATGCAAGCACGCACACGCGCAACATACAGACGTGAAGCAACGACAGCGGCTGGTGTACAAGAGAGGAAGAGGAGGGGGGGCGTGGCGAGAGCGCTTCAAGGTATCGTCGCAACACTGAGAAGGGCATGAGACGCAGCCGCTACTGGAACAACGCGAGACAGACCCTAGCGCGAACAGCGAGCATGTCGCCCGCGGACGGAGACAGAGGGCCTCCGCGCAATGTTGATGAGGAGAGAGGGATGGGCGAACAGGCGATCCGGTGCGGGCAGCGACAGAGAAGCACAAAGGAAAACGGGAAAGCGCTCGTCTCTGTGTGTGTGTCGCCGTGTGTAGGTATAATATATATATGTATGTATATGTGTATATGTGTATATATATATGTGTGTGTATATATACATGTGTATTTGTATATGTATGTATATGTAGTGTACGCCCACAAGACGTGCCTGTGCGTATCATGGCGTTTTTTCTTTTTGCGAGGGCAATGCCTGTCATGTCTGCATGTGTAATGGCGTGCACTCAAGCCGCGCACCTGCCTCGGCTCGGACTAGACGCGAAGGGGACAAGAAGCTCCTGCACGTGCACCTGTGTCACCGTATGTACCCTCACGGCGTTGAAGGCGTACGAATGCGTTTGGTATGTGCTCCTAACACGTTTTTTTTTTGTGCGGTCGTGGGCTTGTGTGCATGTTGGGGTGCGTGCCTCCTCTCAGCGGACCTTCCCTTCCGCTGTCTCGGGGTAGAGTCGCCTCAATCCTCGACAAGCGGCCACATCATGTACACTCCACAAAGACAGACAGACACCCATGATGTGGACTATGGGGAAGCACTTTTCAGCGTCTCCTCTCGTGTCGTGTCTCTATCACTTTGCCTGTCATGGTAATCTCCGCATCATGCCGCGGCGCCGCTGTCTGTCTGTATGAGCTGCCCTCGTCCCTCCCCCTCACCCATCCAACACCACTACCCCCGCCAAACACACACACACACACACACATGCCTCCACTTGTCGATGTTCATCCTCCCACTCGCACCACGGCGAACTCCGTCACCCCACCTAGATGAACGGAAGCGCTCATACACACAATCGCATAGGCACGTCGTACATAAGCCATTCTCCCTTTTCTGCGTTGTCTGCGCGTTCGACTTCGTTATTCTATGTCTGTTTGTGGCGGTTTTACAGCCCCAAGTCGCCGGAGACGGACACCTCACATGCCCACACGTTGTCGGGCTGCGCACGTCCATCTTGTACGAAGCAGATCGCCACGTGCTGCACAATGGCATCTCGAGCAAGCCTTTTATCCCTGGCGTGCGTTGGGATAGCCATCGTGATTCTCCTAGTGTGCGCACAGTCTGTCGTTGCACAAGGCGACGAGCCCAGCGCTGCCTTCTCGCAACAAGGAGCGCCTGAGTCCGAGAAGGACCAGCACCTGCTGCGCCTGGTGGTCATCCTCCTTCCAGTCATGTTCGTGTTATGGTTCATTCTGTGCATCATCTTAGCGTATATCTACATTTGTGTGTGCCCCAAGTATTACGCCAAGTAGGGAAGCCTCGAAGGGCAGAGCTACGAGTCTGTGATGACGGCGCGGCATCCCAGCCCTTTGTTTTCTTGCTGCCGTGAGCTTTCTGGCGAACTCACGACCGGTCTTACCCCCCTTTCTTCGCAGACCCCTCCCCCGTGGGGAGGAAGGCGCCATCCTGTATCTCTGTGTGTGTGTGTGTGTTGGCGGTACTGTTTGCTTGGCTTCCGATGTCACTGTCTCTACCACGCCAGGCACTCTCTTCTCTCTCGTTCTCCCCACCCCCACCCCACCTTCCTTTTGCTTTTCTTTCACCCTTGCTCTCCAGCGCTTGCGATGCGTGAAACAAAGCGGAAAGACGGCATGCACATGTCTATGCGTACATATGTATGTATGCATATGTGTATATCTATATAAATGCGTATATGTGTATATACGTATGTGTATTTTACTCTGAAGGAGGCCGGCCGGTCTTTTGCCTTTTTTTTCTCTCTACGGGGGGCACCACTTCGTTGTCTACCATGTGCACAGCTTTACCATTCCTTTCTCTTGTTCTGTAATCGATATATCACACCCCCCCCCATCTCCGTCCCCGACTCTCTCTCTGCCTCTGTGTGTGTGTGTGTGTGTGTGCACACGTGGCTTCTATGAAGGCGAAACCTTTTCTACTCCAAAGGGAGGGACGAACGGTTGAGGGCTTCAAAGTGTGAGTGCGGCGTACCCCCAAAGTGAGCGTCCTAACTGCGAGTCTCGAACCTTCGCTCACGAAGAATGGATCGAGGCCATGCGATCGCCTCATCCTCGTCCTGCCGTCCCTCCCCCTCCACCCCCTCACTGCGCCTTTTCGCCTGTACGGAAACAATACCTTGGCCGCCTCCCCCCCCCGCCAGTTGCAGGACGCACGTGTGCTTGTGTACGCGTTTTGCACCTTGGGAATTTGCCGAGCCACACGCACTCATCAGCTCCCTTGGCCCCTCTCTGCTTTTCCTCCATGGTTACCTAGATCGCTGTTCTCGTGTTCACCCACTGCGCCGCTTTGCTTGTCCTTCCGACGGACATGCACACATGTATACGATGGTGAAGGCGTGCCATGGGCAGTGAAATGCTGCCGACTATAGGCCCCGCCATCCCTCTCCCCCTCACGTCCTCCTCTCCCTCCCAACCCAGCAAGCGAGTGCGTCGGTCCGTGCGAAACATATGATTTTCTTTCGCTTCCGTTATTTCTTCCTCCTATTTCCCTGTGCACGGTTGGCTCCGAACACAACGGTGCGGCGAGATCGGAGGACGACGGCGTTTTGTTGCTGTCGTCCAGTGGCAGCGGAGACCTCTGCGCCACCCGACAACGTTACTGCAGGCCTCCGCCCTCTTTGAGAGAGGGCCCCAGCGACCTTACGCGGACCATTCTCTCTCGTGATTTCCACTCTCCGTGTCTTCAGAGCAAGTCCCCTCCGCCATCCGACCCCGCTCATGTCCCCACCCGGTGAAACGGGTGGCCCCGCACACCCGCCGGCACACACACACGCACCGCCCAGAGGTCCGATCGGCTGCAACGAATATGCTGACTCGCGTGTGGCCTCGGTGTAACTCACCGGCCCTCACCGTGGCGAGGGAAAGGGAGTACTCGCAGCCAAGCATGCCGACCTTGTAACGCCTACCTCATCCTATCTCTCCCTCTCTCTGCTCTCTTACAGGTCAGTGCGTGAGCCCCGCGACGGAAAGCGCCGGTACATCTTTACAGACGCCGCCCACCCACCCCCCGATAATGTTCGGCCGTCGCGTCTTTGCGAGCGCACCGCTCCCACGCCATATGTGGGCGAAGATGCACATCCAAAACGCGGCCCAAGCGCAGCGCATCCTGCCCTCCTTGGCCCCCTTGGTCTCGTCTCTGGGTCGCAGCACCAACGTTTTGAACAGTCAGGCGCTCGCGCAGGCGCGTGACGGCATGGCCTCCGATTCAAGTGCCACGTCTCTGGAGGAACTCTCTGTGCGCTACCTCTCCGGCTCGCTCACGACGGTGAGCTCCATCGTCTTTGGGCCAGTAAAGTTTACATTATCGGTCAGCACACCACTCGTCAGCTTTCTAGAGTTGCTGGAGCAAATGAGAATTAAGCTCATGCAGGGACGGACTGAGGTGTGAGCCCGGAGAGCCCCGCGTCGGCTCCCCGCGTCGCCTCGCCTCCCACCTGACTCTCCCTCTCGCTTTGCCCAAGCACCCTTGCGATGTGCGGAAGAATGAGGGAAGTGCGCCGGGCTGACGAGGACTAGTCCCGGGGTACGCGCAAGCATGCATGCGTGTGTGTATGCGTGCACACATTCTCTTTTTCTACGTCTGTTCGCGTGATCCCTGGTGACGGAGGTACACGCCGCACAGTGCGTGGTATCCCAGGGCCCAGTGCACTGACCTTATTCCACGGGGAGCTAAGCAGCACCCCTTCTTCCCTCTCTCCTATCCCTGCCAACTGCAGACCCGCCTCTGCTGGTGACAGGGCCCATCCACCTATGGCGTAGGGTGTGTCAGAGCGATGCGTCGCTGCTGATGTCGGCGGTAAAGGCGCTGGACGGCGTTGCGTTGGAGCCGCCTGCGACAGCGAGCGCGTCTGTGCCATCCGCCTAATGAGCGATGTGCCCGCGTGGCTCCGACCCCATCTCACCCGGACCCTCACACTGCCCACTGGCGTGGGGCGCCTTAGCCCCTCTGCGGGGACGGCACCGCGTGGCACCCGCCACAATGGGAGCGGCCGTGAGGCGACCTGCGGGGCAGAGTGTGAGGCCGGCGCTGTGCTCCGATGGCGGAGTCGGCACATTGCTCCGACGTGTGTCTGCTGCTGCCTCGCACCACGCGGGTGAGGCCTGTGACAGCGACCGGGTGGAGCTGCGGAGTGGCGTTGGGCCTCGTGTTGCATGGCAGAGAGAGAGATGAAGGCACATGGCGAAGACGTCTTTTTCGTGGCTGCCGATGCATCACGAGAAAGGGGCCGTTTTGCAAGGGGGGTGGAGGAGAAAGATGCTTGGCCCTTGGGTTGGGCGTGCGTGCGCGTTCGTGTTTCATGATTTCCCCACCACCACCACTACAAAACGACAAAATACGAACGTCGTGGGTGTTCCCCACACGGTAAAGCACATCTTTACGCTGTCGGCTGTCACGATGCTGTGCGTGTGTGTGGGGGGTGTTTAAGATGCGTAAGCTCTCACAGAGTTGTTTGTTGTTTTTTGGCATTCCCCCTTTACGTCTTCTCTCGTAGTACGCGACGCCTTGTCTTGGCTCGCTCTCTATCTTGTGTGTGCGTGTGTGGTCTGTGCGTGTGCACCCCATGGCTTCATGATAGGATACGGCCCATGCGACCTCCCCACTGTTGCTGGATGTGGTCATAACCGTAGACGCTTTTCTCTTCTCTCTCCTGCCCTCTCTCCCTCTCGCTCTGTTAGCCGAGCAAGAGATCTGGGCTGGATGCGGAGAGGCAGAGAGGTGTGTGTGTGTGTGGTGTGGTGTGCTAGCGCACTTGCTGGTGTGGCATGCGTTTTGGTGCGTGCGTGTGATGCCCATGGGCTCAAAGAAAATGGAGACGCCGAAAGCGAGAGCGACATCACGCAACGGCTACAAGAGCATGGCTGTGTAGCGTAACATTCCTGGCGGCTCATCGTGAGATGTCAGAGATACCTTCACGAAATGGAAAGTAACGGGCGAGCTGCTTACACGAGTTTCGATCAGAGGGACGGGGGCAACGAGTGGCAGCGCCGCACCACAATGGTCTCCGCCCCTGTTTCTCGCGTTTCTTTGCTCGTACATTTGTCTTTCCCACCACCTTTCCTCTACGATTTCCGATCTTGTCTGCAGCACCCTTGACTCCAACCCCTTCATATTGCCCCTGCTGTTCTGAGCACACCATTAACCCCATTGCGTCAGTCGTCGTTGTGGAGGAACCTCTTCCCCAACCAACACACAAAACGCTACCACCACCACCACTACTACTACTGTGACATAGATTGGGTGTCCCCTGTGTGCATCTCTCTCTCTCGATTGGCTGCCGCCGTTGTTCTTCTGGTCGTTGTCTTCCTCGCGTTCTTTTCTGCTCCCTCTTGCCTGTGAGACTAGACCAACCCTTCTCGCCCTCCCTCGCATCCTCTCCCCCTGACCTCTGTCCCTCGCCCCACCCACCCCTACTCACCCCGCTGCTTTCTTCTTTAAGTCTTTTTTGGTTGTTGTTTGTCGTTCCGCTCGTGCTTCTCCCTCGCATCCTCTCCCCCTCTAAGTGTGTGGGTGGGTGCGTGGGTGTGAGGGAAGGGGAGAGAGGAGGACACCAGCGCACGCATCTCAACCCAGGCACACGCGCATACACCCAAACCATCCGTCATGGCTTCCTCCACCCAGCTCATGTCACACTCCGAGCGTGACGGCTCGGAAGGTAGTGTACCATATCCTCATCGCGTTGAGGGGACTCTCGTTTCGGAGCTCAGCACGCTTTGCCGGCTGCGCGACTTCTACGAGCAGCACACCTTCGATACACAAGGGCCGTATGCAGAGTTGTTTGAGGTTCTCCTGTCATCATGCAAACACGTGGTCGACATCAACGTGGAGCTCGTTCACCACATCAAGGCTCAGGCGAACCAGCAGCAGCGGCAGCAGGTCACCTGTGACGTTCTCTGTGGTGAAACGGCACTGCAGCGTGCTGACATCAAACACCTTCGCGCTTCACTTGCGCATCTGTCTGCCCACGGAGCAAGTGGAGAAGCAGCTGTGGTCAAGTGCGAAGATGACGATGCTCGGCTTGGCAGCGGACCAGCAGCCTCGTCGCATGCTTTTCCGAAAAAAGAAACAGCGACACCAGAGTGTTGTCAGAACATTTCCCAAAGAAGCCCCGCGGCGTCCCTGGCACCACAGCGCAGTACAGGTGCTCCTGCCCCTTCCTCGGCCGCAGCCGGCCTTGAGCGATCATCGTTCTCTACCCCATCAGCTTCCTTTGTAGGGCCCGTTTCGAAAGCGCGCGCCACCGTGACCTTCACCCCCACACAAGTCCCAGCACACCCAATCAACTCTCTGGCTCACTCCTCGCCCTCTGACCATGCCAGTAGGGGCGCATGGGCAGCAGAGATGGAGCGCCGCACGGACGCCATGCAGGGCCGCCTGGCTACCGTACTCGTGGATGACCATTTGTCTTCTGCGCGACACGACGAAGAGCAGCAGAAGCAGCAGCAGTCATCTACTGCCTTGTCTACGCCCTCGGAAGCAAGGAAGCACCTCGCCGAGGACGCGGTTGAGAGCCGCCTTGAGCACTTGACGCGTCGCCTTGCTGCGGTGGACCAGCGCGTGCACCAGCAGCAGCGGATATGGGAGGAGGAGGATGACGTTGGCAGCAGGAGCCCGCCATCATCACCAGTAGCGGCTTCAGGAACGGCAGGCGAGAGTGAATTTCCCCATCCATGTATGACTGTGGCTGGACATGCTCGGTCGAACCCCCAGGAGTCCAGTCAACGCCAAGGAACCTCTGTCGCCTCGCCCGTCAGCGCTTGGACACCACCGGCGCTACTTGTGCGTTGGATTGACAATCGGCTCCGTCGACGGGAAGCGGAGTGGAAAAGGGTGCTTGAAGACGTGCAGGACGCGATTCTTCTTGATACTACCGTCGATGGACAGACGCTGCGTCCGACAGTACATGCGGCAGGTCAGCAGGAGGCACATGTGAACCGAGGGACTCCCCAGGAAAGAGTCTCCGAGGGCAACGGAGGCGCTGAAGCTGGCGTGACTCCAAGCTGCCGCGGTGACTTTGTGGGTGCCATCCGAGCTATTCTTTCTTCTCAGGCCACGGAGCTGTACAAGCAAATTGTCGCCGAATCCACACGACAAGTCCAACGCACCGACGAAGAGCTGCATGATTTGCGCTCCAGGCTGGAGGCACTCGAGGTGTACGCACCGCATCGCTACGCCGTCACTGCGCGACCGCCGCTGCTTGGAGTGGAGCTAGAGGACGTCCTCGAGCCGCGCGTCGGAGTGCGGCTGCGCACGGTGTACCATGACTACCTCGCCGACCGCGCTGGACTCAGTGTGGGCGATGTCCTCGTCGGCGTCGGCCACCAATCCATCCAGACACGCGCGCAGCTGTACGTCGTGCTTGGCGAGCTGACACGTGACTACAATGCGCAGTGTTACATACAGATCGAGGCGGGCTTCATGCGGAGCTTTGCCCTCGGTGACGACCACTGCGCTGAATATAATTCACCCCATCGCGAGGCAACGGTAGAAAGAAAAGGTGATGACTATGGACTTGACCAAGAACTTCAACGCGCCCGTTCGGAAGCAGCGGCAGCGGCAGCTGGCGGCACTATCCCTGGCGACGCACGCTCGTCAGCTCGATGGATATATAGGCACTCGTCGCTGAAAGGCCGTGCAGCTATGGCACGCTCGTCTGCCGCCGCCTCGCCCTTCCTCTCCACATTTCATAGTGCCGCCCAGCACAAGGAGAAGCTAGCCCACTATCTGCCCTACTTCGAACTGTGCCTTCACGTTGTCCGTGACGGCCGATTGCATGACGTGACACTTCTGATTCCGCCATGGGAAGCTCTTCGATCGGCGGCGTACTAAGGTGGCTGCCGTCCCCACCCCTCCCCCCACACACACACACACCTTGCTCACTCCCCCGAGCGCTTATGTGGTAGCGAGGCGGCGGGCAGGCGCGCCTGTGTGCGGCCTCGTGAACGCTTTTATTTCTGTTCAAGATACAGCACTGCTCGTTAGAATCGGTGAAGTGTTCCCCACGCGCCTATGAGAGCGCAACCCGCATCAGAAGACGGAGGAGAAAGGTCCCGCGTCAGCGAAACTCTCTCCCTGCTGCCCCGGCGCACCTCATTCGCCGAGGCTGGCGTTGGCGCCACCATAGACACAGGCGGAAGCACACACACACATACAACCTCCTTACCCAAAATTGGAAAAGGAAAACGAGATCGACCACTCGACATGTGTAGGACTTGTTTTTATCATCGTGTTGCTCTGACCGTGCGCGGCATCAAGACAGCGAGGAGCGCGCTTACAACACACCCGCCCACCCACACCCCTTCTCTCCCTTACCTTAAAACCATGAAGCGAAGCGAAGCGAGAGAGAGAAAGAGAGAAAGACGCTCTCCCCTGCACGCCGACTCGCGCCATCTCTCCCTCTCTCCCTCCCTCTCTCTCTCCCTCTCCCTCTCTCGTCAATCTCTCCGTGAAGGGGTCCTTTGTTCGCGGATGTTCTCTTTTTTTTGTGGTTTGGTTCGCGTGTTTCCGCTGAACATGACACGGTGACTCTCTTCACACAGCGGTCACTCGCGACCTGTATTCTTTCCCTCGTGTTTTCTTCTTGTGTCGTTGTATTCTGTGCTCCTGCTCCCCCCATCCACCCACCCCCCTCCTCCTCTACCACCGCCACCAATCACGAAACGGCGACGCACCAACAGCTGTGCGTACATCCTCCGTCGCGCCACACTTTCTCCTGGACCGCTCCCGTCTTTTCTGCCTTCCCCCGATTCTTCCAACGTCATTTTTTGGACGTTCTTGACCATGCACCAGCGACGACGCCTACGCATCCCCAATCCACGCAAGCACCTATCACGCCCGCCTCTCGCACGTCCCGTAGCTGCCGGCATCTGTCTCATACCCATGGACGAGGATGCCGAGCACACAAGACGAGAGGTCGCCAGCCTCGCTCAGTCCCGCACAGGCGCCTGCCCGTGCGTCGGCTTACTGCAAGGGCGGGTGACTAGCAGCGGCACCATGGCGTGCAGATGGTGTGCCGCCTACGACTCTGCTAGCGTGGTGGCACCTCCACCCTACCCCCGCCTGTGTTTGCTGTGAGGGCGGCATAACAGGCGTTGTGCCCAGTATGCTACGCGAGATTCGCAGGTTGCTCGAAGCTCGAAGCGCAGCGCATTTCACGCTGTGGTCTTGCATGCAGTGATGCGGTCACGCACACATCTGCCTCGCGCTCCATGCGCTTCCCCCATCCCGTGTCTACGGCTGCCCCCCCCCCCTTCCCCAGCTGTGTGCCCCTTCAGAACGACAAGCTGTCAGCTCGCTGTGCGCAGACACACGCCAAAACGCAGAGGCCTCCTCCCCTCGACACACCCGCTCCTGCCAGAGGCGGGCGGGTTCAGGAGAGGGTGGAGTCCCCCCGCCGCCACAGACGCACAGCAGCGACCCGCACAGACAGCAACGCCGTCCGGAAGCAGGACCCAGGGCCCGAACGTGCGAGCGCTGCGTGCACCTGCGGTCAAGCACAGCTGGCACACGGTGTATGACATCCAGGAAGACATGCAAGGGGCAGAGGAGCACGAGTGATGGACGGGAAAGGCGCGAGGAGACCCACACCGGCCAGCGCCACAGTGCATGTGCGCGGCATATGCCGCATCCCCTGCATCCGACCGGGTGGGCGGATGCGGCACGGGTGGCGGGAGCATGACGCGGGCGCCCCGACCTGCACCATCGAGCCCGCCAGAGACCCCCATGTGGGGGGACTCCGCACCACGTTACGGCACGCAGCGGCCTGAGGCGAGTCAGGGCGATGCACGGCTCACAGGCCGAGTGCAGCGTCCCAGAGGCCCCTGGCCTGACTCTGGCCAACTCCCCCTTTGACCTCACCCGGCATGCACCTGCAGTGCCCCCACCCCTACTGCCCGCACCGCAGACGCCGCCGCCTCCGCCCTCGAGGACAGGGACCTCGCCGTGGTGCAGCAGGGGCGGGTGAAGTGTCGTTGTGTGCGTATGCGTTGGTTGGCTTGCTTCCGGTAGAATGGCCACGCTGACAAGAGAAGAGAGAACCTGGCATACTTCCTCTGGTGACGGAGGTACACGCCGCACAGTGCGTGGTATCCCAGGGCCCAGTGCACTGACCTTATTCCACGGGGAGCTAAGCAGCGCCCCCTCTCCCCCCTCTCCTATCCCTGCCAACTGCAGACCCGCCTCTGCTGGTGACAGGGCCCATCCACCTACGGCGTAGGGTGTGTCAGAGCGATACGTCGCTGCTGATGTCGGCGGTAAAGGCGCTGGACGGCGTTGCGTTGGAGCCGCCTGCGACAGCGAGCGCGTCTGTGCCATCCGCCTAATGAGCGATGTGCCCGCGTGGCTCCGACCCCATCTCACCCGGACCCTCAGACTGCCCACTGGCGTGGGGCGCCTTAGCCCCTCTGCGGGGACGGCACCGCGTGGCACCCGCCACAATGGGAGCGGCCGTGAGGCGACCTGCGGGGCAGAGTGTGAGGCCGGCGCTGTGCTCCGATGGCGGAGTCGTGCGCATATCTCTGGCGCACGTCAGAGAATGACCGTTTGCAACCAAAGCAAGAATCCTGGCTCATGGGCCTAACTCAACTTGCACACGTTAAGCGATGCATCGCGTATTCGGTTCTTCTCCCTCGTCTTGTGTTTTGCGCATGGATGTTTGTGTGTGCCACCCCCACCCCTCCCGGCGTTACAGTGCTCCTCCGTCTCTCACTCTTGCAGGCGATCACAGGGCACGAGATACGATCAAGGGCCCAGAGAGGGGGAGAAGCGTTCTTTGGATACCGCTCTGCAGCTCCCCTTGCCACCCCAAGCACGGACAGCGGAGCACGCACATACTTACAAGACACGCACACCGTCTCTCCTTTACCCTGCCTGTGTAGAGTTTTCTTTAGCATTTTCTCGATCATCCTGGTTGCCAACGACTGCCTCAGGCAACTGTGTCGTCCTTTCTGTGTGTCTGTTGTGTATGTCCCTGTGGGGGGAGTGAGGGTCTGTGGGTGTGCTTGACTCTCAAGGGGTAACAGCACGCCTCCATCCGCACACGCAACACGACAGTGTCGCGCAGCCTTCCCTTTTCTCCCTCAGTCTTTATCGCCCTCGTGTCGCTGTACTGGAGTGGATGCGTCGCTTTTTTGCCATGAGACCCTCTGCAGTCGCCAAAACCACCACTGCCGGCGGCACCACCGCCCAACTGCACGCACACAGCCACCGCCATGGCGGCCACGCCCACGCTCACAGCCATGGCAGCATTGAGAAGGGGATTTCAGGCAAGTACTTGCGTCAGTGCCAGATGGTCACCTTGGCAGGTGGGGCCACAAACGTGTTCTTCTGCGTTACGAAACTGTGGATCGGCTCTGCTGGTGGCTCCGTTGCTCTCGTCGCCGACGGTTTCCATTCCCTCACAGACATTCTCGCAGACATCATCTCCTACGTCGCCATCTCGCTTTCCCGCAAGAAGCTGCCGCGCTGCCAGTTTCCGCTAGGCATCGGTCGCCTCGAAACCTCCGGCGCTGTCATTGTGGCGGCAATTCTCTTCTTCGGCGGTGTAGCTCTCCTTGTGCAGTCGCTCGAGCAGTGCTTCGGCGATGTGGTGACCCTGCTGGAGACAGCGGCGCCGACGGGTGGCATTGCTGCCGCCCTCGCGCTCGGCGCCCGCCGTGCGATGGCCGCGTTGTGGGGCAACTCCACGTCGGCAGGGTCCCCACCGGGGCACACCCACGCACACGGGTCGCACAAGCACAGCCACGAGGAAAACCACGGCGGTGGGGATCACCAAGGCCACAGTCACTTTCAGGTGATGATCTACGACGAGGACATTGGAAAGGAGGTGATTCTATGGGCCATGGTCGGCATCGCTACGGCGTCAGTGGTTTGTAAAGAGCTCCTGTTCCGGTGGACACGACGCGTCGGGCTGCGCGCGGGATCGCGGGTCGTGGTGGCCAACGCGTACCACCATCGCGCGGATGCGTGGAGCGGGGGGGTGGCACTGTTTGGTGTAGCTGGGCAGGTGATGGGTCTGCCTGGCGTGGACGGACTTGCTGGTCTTGCCGTGTCGCTATCCATCTGCAAAATCGGCTACGGTATTTTCAAGGACTCCATTCTTGAGTTTTTCGACTACCAGAATGCCGAGGAGGTCAGTGCCATTCGAGAGCAGCTGCAAAAGTTTAACCTCCGCATCGTGCATGGGGTAGATGTGGTCCCGAACCACAAGTCCCAGAACGCGGTAAAGGCGGCGGCCTCCGGAGCAGAAGCTTCGTCAACGAACTCCCCCACCACCGCCTCGAGCTCCGATGAGGACGACACCGTTCACCGCAAGAAGATGCACTTCATCAACGTGTTTCTCGTGCGTCACGGCCACCAGTACGCCGTGCACGTCACGCTGCTCGTCTACGAGAGCGTCTCTGCGCAGCAAATCAAAGAAGCAGCCGACCTGATCACGGCACTGGCTCGTCGCAGTCTGCCGGTTCAGGACACTTTTACGACCCTACTCGTCTGCAGCAACTACACTGAGTCACGAGAAGTATCTCTCGGTGACTCCAATGATAATGGAGCTGACGAAAAAAGCGCAGCTGCCACGTCGAGTGCCGCCACTGCGGCCAACAACCATGGCCATTCCCCCGCAGGGTCCAGTGGCTCGTTCTCACGAGCACACGGTGGCGATGATAGCGCTACCTCGACTCCGCTGATCGCTGCCACAGGTGCCATCATCAACCCGTCGCTCGAGCGGTGCATCGCGTCCCTGCAGGAGTTCCACACGTTCACGGCGCCGATTCGCTACAGCTGGGAGGAGCGCACCATCACTGTCCCCTCGTCGGAGTCGTGCGAGTGCGAGCGCGACATCAGCTCCGTTGCCGAAATGTTCAAGTGCCGCCTCATCAGCGGCGGGACCTCTTCCGCCAAGAAGACCGCCGCAGACTCGGCGGAGGGGTGCGGCCACAGCTGCTCTCACGGCTCACACGCCGACCATTCGCATTAAGCTGGCGTATGAGATGCCAGGTGCGTGTGTGTTGTTGCTGTTTTTCTTCCTGTCTTGTGGAGGAGCGCCGTTTGAGCTCCACCACCGCTGTTCTTGCCTCCGTCTCCTCCTTTGGATATCAGTTAACTCAGCGGGAAGCAGAACTGAAAGCGTCTGCGGTATCGCCTTCACGTATCCTCCCCCTCCTCCTCTTCCCCCTTTGTGGAGCAGATTAGGGCAAGCTGCCCGTTTCCAGGCAACAACAGTGTGTGTGTGTGTGTGTGTGTGTGTGTGTGTGTCTATTGTTTAGCAGTGGTAGTGATGGTGGTGGCAGATGACTTCTCCTTGTGGCGAGTTACAGTGCCATATCTTGGGGACCAACAAGCACAGTTGACATGGCGGGAACAGCGGAGGGTTGCGGAGCAGATATCGCCTTGGGACGCGCATCTATCAGGCCGTCACCGCTTATAAGTGCTCTCTATTATATCTTGTCTTACATCTAAATGGATATTTATGCAAAACATCGAAAAGGACCCTTTTTCCCGTATTGTCGTGGGGCTCTGTGTGGCGCACCCACGACGTCAGTTCTCGGGGTGCAGCGTTGTCATCTGTGGCGCGTGAAAGTGACCTGTCCCCCCCCTCCCCCCTCCCCTCACTCCATCATCTCTCCTTTACGCTCTGAGTCGGATGCGAAGTGCGGGCAGGAGGGGATAAGAGAGCTGCTCTGCTGACCTACGGCTTCAAGGAGTGCGCTTGCGTATCCCCATCTCCACGTACAAGTGTGTGTGTCTGTGTGTGTGATGGGCAAGCTCTCTCTCTCCCTGGGCATGTGTCTCTATACTTTTCTCCTCCAAGCCACCCTGCAGAAACCCTACTCTCCCTCCCTTGCATTCCTTGTTCACTGGAGCTGGGGAACAGTCTTCTCCGTCTGTTCATCAGCAACCGTTCTCTCCTTCTAGGGCCTGTCTGCCTGCCTATCTCTCTCTCTGCGTGGAGGTGTACACAGCGGTGCCGTGCCCCACCCCAGCTTCGTGTGCTCTGCCCTGATACGCGACTTTACCGTGCGCACGACCCATATTTTGACCCTCTTCTCTCCCGTAGCACCATGGACGATGACTACGCTTTCTTCGAATCGGACAACTTAGTCGAGGAGGAGCTGCCAGTCATCGGTGCCTTTCCTGACCCCGTTGCCGAGTTTGGCGGCGTCGTCGGGACCACCGGTGCAATTGGCGATTTGGCTCTGACAGCGGACGGTCATCTCGCTGCTGCCGCAGCCACGCTGCCCGGCGGCGACGGCGCTGCTCCCAAGCTGGACTTTGACGAGCTCCCTCCACCCATCAAGAATGTCCAAGAGTTCCTGCCGAATGTTCACCCGGACGCCTTCCCCGTTGTCGTAGCCGTGCAAGCGCAGGCCAGTATTCCAGTCGGCATTAACCTCGCTGAACTTAGCTGTGCCACACGCAACGTGGAGTACATGCCGAACAACCGAATTCCATCTGCGACGATGCGGCTGCATGAGCCGACTGCCGTCGTCATGATGCACAACTCAGGGGCTCTCAGCATCATCGGCGCAGCTAGCGTCAGTGAAGCGCGCCAGGCGGCGGAGCTGGCGGCCCGTATCATCCGCAAAGCTCTCAACCTCAACTTCTCATCCCTCAAGTTCCGCGTCCGCTCCATCGCGGCGCGCTTCAACGTGTGCAGTCCGATTCGTCTCGACAAGCTCGCCGCCTACAAATTAGACCCCGCCATGTCGATCGGGGTGGCGAAGCTGCAGGTCAGCTACGAGCCAGAGCGCTTCAACGGCTGCGTGCTTCGCCTCGTCGGCAAGTCCTCGCGCGGGGACAACCAGTGGAGTGTGAGCTGCAGCGTGTTTGTGACCGGCAAGGTGCAGTTGATGGGCGCCCGAAGCATGGATGAACTGCGCTTTGCCTTCAACGCGTTTGTGCCCATCATTGCCAAGAATTTGGACGAGCGGAAGACTGCCTAGTGGCCCGTGCGGAGGAGTGCGTGTGTCTCTTGACGTACCCCGTCGACGACGCGTGGATCACGGGTACTGTTCCGATGAACTGCTGCTCTACCGCCTTCACGGTAAAAGGAAAAATGACGGAAGGAGAAAGAAGCGGGAACACTGCGTCGTTGCGCTCCTCGCCATGTCGCTCACACACGCACACACACACACCTGTTTCTTGATTCTGCGCGTCTGGTGGCCGCCCTTCCTCTCCTCCACTCTGCCGAGGGCGGTTCCTGGACGTCGGTGCGTGACCCCGTCTTGAAGAGCGTATAGATACCAAAGAAAACAGAATCGCGTGTGCGAGGCAGCTGGGTCTCTCTCACACACACACACGCACCACCTTTGGGGGGGCAGGATGGCAGTGTGAAGAGGGATGGGGGGAGTCACCGAAATGAAAAGGGAACATGCGGCGGCGCTCGTTCACCTTCCTCATCAATTCCCAGACCAGCCGAGCGCCACGTTCACTCGCTTTACTCCATGCCAGCATGACGGTTCAACGGTGACACACAGACGCACGCCCCCACGGAGAGAATGTGGGAGGTTGGCATGGCTGCCTCCTCTCGCTTCCCCTCTCTGCGCCTTTCTCTGCACTCCTCTCTCTCTCCCCCTGCAACATCTTTCTTGGGGGTCATTACACATGCACAAGCGTGTACACATCCGTACCTGGCTCGCCTTGCCCACCCACCCACCCCCAGCACGAGCACTATCATCGCAACAACACCACGTGAGCATCCCACTCACCCTACGCAACACTTTTCTGCTTTTTCTTTCGTTATCTTACTCTATATCACGATGTCTGACTGGGAGACGATCGCGAAGGAGTCGGAGGAGGTGCTGGCGACGGCGGATATCAAGGGCTGCCACGAGATCCTGATGAAGGCGTACGAGGGCGGTAACCATCACCCCGAGATTCTCTGGCGCCTCGGTCGCTCCTACTACGAGATGGCGAACGAGAGCACCGATCCGGCGGTCCGGGAGCCCTACCTGAAGGAGGGCATGGAGCTGTGCAAGAAGTCCGTGGAGGCGGACCCGAACAACTTCGCCTCGCACAAGTGGCTCGGTATTCTCATTTCGGAGCAGAAGGTTGGCAACAAGGAGAAGATCGCGAACGCATACGTCATCCGCGACCACTTCCTGACGGCGGTGGAACTCAACCCCAACGACGCCACCTCGCTGCACTGTATGGGCAACTGGTGCTTCAAGATCCTGCAGATTGGGTGGTTGGAGCGCAAGGCGGCGGCGCTGATTCTTGGCAACCCTCCGAGCTCGACCTACGAGGAGTGCCTCGGCTACCTTCTCCGTTCTGCGGAGGCAGGGGACACAATTCACAACGCCACGATGATCGGCGACGCGTACGCCAAGCAGAGCATGCACGATGAGGCTCGCAAGTGGTACCAGAAGGCGATCAACATGCCTGCCCACACGGAGCTGCAGAAGCGCAACCACGACGCCGCTGTTGCCAAGATGAAGAAACTCTAAAGCAAGGAAGAGGTAGGATGGAGAAATGACTCCTGCTATGAGAGACGGGTACGTGCAATCCTTCCGAGAGCGAAGAATTTGGTGATAGTGGGCGGGCGTATCCGAAAAGGAAAAGCCAGGGTCTCCATAGCGTGTAGCCCTTTGTTGAACCCAACGTCTCTCAGCGAAGGCAAGGATGCGTCGTCAAATCCACGACGTCAACATGCGCACGCGCATATATTACAGGCGTACATGTCTTGATCCGCGTTGCACCGCCGATGGTGGCGGTGGGGTGGAGGGGGGGGGATGCGGAAATGAAAAGCGAGAGAAGCGGAAGTGGTGGTCCGCGCCGACATCCTGGGCTTCACCGGAGCTCGCCTGTGATTTCTTTGTTTCTTGCGTTCCTCTGGTGACACTCTTTTCCATGTCGTCGTCTGTTGCCCTCACTCTCCCCTCTCCCCTCTCTCTCACGCGCGCGCGGACTCTTCCTTTGTTTGTGGCGGTGCCGAGCACCTCTTCCACGCACGCACACCAATGAAAGCTGTGTTCTTGGTGCCCGCCGTTCCTCCTCCGCATCCACATCATTCTCTCCCACACATCCCTCTACCATGTTTGCGTGAATCAGTGCGCATGCCATCTGGGGAATGGATGAACCCGTCTTCCCTCTTCACGCCACACGCTCCTCGCTCTCCCCCGCACGCAACTTCATCGACACAGGAGTGCAGCACAGGCGAGCACGACCATGGCCCCTTTTGTTTGCGTGTGGCGTGCATGCAAGTGACGCATTACGTTCCTCCCCCTTTCTTTTTTGTTTTCGTTGATCTGTCCATTTATCTGCCATGCAGCGTGACAGCCAACGCCACTCTTGATTCTCTGGCCACTCACAGGCTTCGCCCGCGTGGTGCGAGCCAGCAGCAGACACACGTCGGAGCAATGTGCCGACTCCGCCATCGGAGCACAGCGCCGGCCTCACACTCTGCCCCGCAGGTCGCCTCACGGCCGCTCCCATTGTGGCGGATGCCACGCGGTGCCGTCCCCGCAGAGGGGCTAAGGCGCCCCACGCCAGTGGGCAGTGTGAGGGTCCGGGTGAGATGGGGTCGGAGCCACGCGGGCACATCGCTCATTAGGCGGATGGCACAGACGCGCTCGCTGTCGCAGGCGGCTCCAACGCAACGCCGTCCAGCGCCTTTACCGCCGACATCAGCAGCGACGCATCGCTCTGACACACCCTACGCCGTAGGTGGATGGGCCCTGTCACCAGCAGAGGCGGGTCTGCAGTTGGCAGGGATAGGAGAGAGGGGGGGGGTGCTGCTTAGCTCCCCGTGGAATAAGGTCAGTGCACTGGCCCCTGGGATACCACGCACTGTGCAGCGTGTACCTCCGTCACCAGGGGGAGTAGCATGGAATGGAACGAACGAACGGAAAGCAACGGTGGAGACGGGCAAAAACGTACCGCGTGCGCCTGAAGCGTGGATGTGCGCTGTGGCGTCAGCACTGCCCTCTGTCGACCGCCAACCAGAAGACACCGAGAGAGGAGAGAGAGAGGGCAGATGACGCACTGGAAACGCGCATACACACCCGTCAAAGCGAACTGGAAAAGGATGCGGTGTCACGTACCGGGCGAGGAGGTTAGTGAGGCTCCCCTTCTTCATCCTCACCCCACTCCCCCGCCCCTTCCTCCTCTTCCCTCCACGACTGTCAGCGAGAATGCTGGGCAAAGAGGTAGAGACGTCTGCGTTGTCTTTCCTGTGCATGGGCGTGCCACGGCACCATTCACCGCACGAGTCAGAAGAGCGGTGGCTCATTCGTGTCCTTTAGGCTCCCGCAGCCGGACACCTCGCGATGGACTTCGATAGCCGTCTCACCCGCATCCCATTTCCCATCGTTACTTTTACACGTCCATTATGATGATCACCACCCACGCTACGAGAGGAAAGCGATACATGGTTGCACGAGTAGTGCTATAGCCTTATCGGAAACGGCGAAGGTGGCTTGCACACACACACACACAGACACACGCACACGCACACGCACCCCCACATACCGGTTGCGCACGCGTGACTGTGCACATCCGCGTGGCAGTGCCTCCTTGCTCGCCGAGCCTACATCATCCAGTACGCACGCAAACGTGTACACCCATACTCTGTTTCTCGCACAGAACACATACAGGTAATCAGCATCACCATCATGACTGAGAAGGAGGCGAACGACTTGATCGTCTCTGCCTTCAGCTCTGAGGCGATGGCGGAGGCGGTTTCGCGTGTTGTCGCGTCCGGCTACGAGAAGTGTTCACTCTGCAACAACATCATTGAAGGCGAAGCCGAGCACGTTCTGCGGGAGCATCCGCATGTCCAGCACATTCACGCAATGGTGGCAAAGCCCATACCGCCACTGCCCGCTCGGGGAAGCCAGGACCAGGCTTCGATGGATGTCGGCGCCTTCGCGGTTGCAACGTCGCTCAAGGCCGATCGCGGCGAGGACGCCTTCCGTGTCGTGCAGCGCGCGCGGGCGCAGCTCCATCGCCTCCTAGATGGCGTACAGGGCATCGAGGGGCACGTGTACCTGTTCGGCAGCGTTGTTTCAATGGGCTCTTGGGACGGCGTCGGCGATGGCGACTTTTCTTTCATATGCCCCAAGTGGTACGATCTGCCGGCCCAGGATGGGCAAGTGGTGGTGCGGGGGGAAGCCATGGGAGAGGACAGCGATGACGAAACCACTGCAGATCGAAAGGAGGCCAAGGAAGTGGAAGAGAGCTCATCCGTTGGGGAAGCTGATGACCTCGGTACAGTCTCTGCCACCGCGCTGCGTCATGCAAGTCCCGGGAAATCAGTGGAGGACGCCGCCACGGAGAAACCTCAGTCGTCGGCGCTGTCTCTGGCGAAGGAGAAGCGCATTATTCGCAACATTGCGGCGCGGCTGCGGGACGCCGGCTTCCGTTTCGAGGAGCTGGAGCCTGTCTTGAACACGCGCATTCCTGTTGTGCGGCGTAAGCGGGCTGAGCAAGAGCCTCCTCGGCTGCACTCCGCCCCGCAGAGGTCATTAATTTGTGTTCGGTTCGACACGGCACACGCCGAAGAGGAGTTCCGCAAAGGGCGGCTGAGCCGCGTCATCTCCACCTACAACGCTGAGGAGGTGCCAAACCGAAGCCATCAGCGCGGCCGCTCGCTCGTACTGTCTGTCCCGGACTCTTCCGACGCCATTCATCTCATGTCACAGTGGAAGCGCCAAAATGGCGTTCGGAGGGAATGGCTGGGTAACCGCCGCTCACCGGAGATCTTCTCCATCGACTTTGACCTTTCTTGCCGCTGCAACGGTATACGCAACAGCTGGTTGCTGCGGCGGTACCTCGCACAAAGTGAAGTGTTCCGCGTGGGCAACGTCTTTCTCAAGACGTGGAGCAAGGCGTGTGGTGTGAACAACTCCCGGGTCGGCTTCCTGACCTCGTACGCGGTCTCCGTGTTGTGGATCTACTTCCTGCTGCGTCGTGGTGAGGTTGCCTTTGTGAACCCCGAGGACATCCCGGCGCTCCCGAACCCGGAGGAGCAGATGGAGGTGCCCTATATCCCTCTGTGGTCCGCAGTGGCCGACGCTAAGGCCGACGCGGCTCGGACGGCGCGCCTCGGTAACCTCCTACGAGGGTTCTTCTACTTTTACGGAGAGGAGTTCGACTGGGACACGCACGTTGCGACGATACGGCAACCGTTCGACAGCGCTGCCGATATTCGCACCAAGGAAGACCTTGGCTGGGAGAAGTCCGACACCTTGAGCCTGGTGCTGCGAAACCGCTGCTACCACATCTTCTCCATCGAGGACGTCTACGAGGACGACCTCGACTTGGGCAGGCACCTCACACCGGAGAAAGCGGCCTGGATACGCCTCCAGTTTCGCCTCGCCTATCGACTGTGCTGTTTGACCCGGCGCGCTGGCAGAGCTGCAAGCCCGTCGCCGTTGTGGCAGCTACTTGATACACCGCGAAAGCGAGCAGAAGACGTGCTGCACGCCCGACTGTACGCGTACCTCCTGCACAATACCGAAGACGCAGCGGCGCCCATTTCCGAGATCCTCGAGCAGCTGGGTGTGAATGAGGAGTCAGCGGAAGTGGATGCCGACGCGAAAGAAGATCCCCTGTACCTTGCCTGCGCGTACGAGCTGGGCAATCGACTGTGCGACCTCTGGTTCGACGATGCGCAAGTCGCGCAGGACACCGCGTTCCACAAAATGTACAACCGACGCAGCATGGACTACACCCCGCCGGCGAACCCCACGACGTGCGGCGAATGGGCCGCCGTGTGCACCGATGACCTCCAAGAGCACCATGATCCAACAAGCGTGCATCAGCAGCGCTCTGTGCGACTGGTCCCACCACTGAGAGGTGAAGCTGGTACTCCTGCGCCACACTTCCAGGCGGCAAACGCGCCAGCGCGTGAGCGGGTTCTGCAGCTCATCAAGTCACGCCGCCAGTATGAAGAGTGTGCACGGGAGCTGGGGGCCCATGCGGCGAAGAAGTCCAACCAGGCCCCGGCGGCTGTGGTCGGTGTGCAGCTTAAAAAATCAGCCGCCGGCACCCTCTATCCCCATTGCTTCTACCCCCTTCAGCAGCACCGACTGTTCGAAACGTATGAGGCTCGCGCAACGTTCACACGCTGCGTCCGGGACGTGATTGGGGAGCTGGCGCTGCTTCGTGACGCCGACGCACCGGCGGCATTTGCGGAGGGAGGCGATGTGCTGCACGACCGCAATACGCTCTTGCGGTACCTCAAGAAGCGACTCTGCTCCAGCGTAGTAGTCGCAGATCGAACCTACGAAGCAGTGCTTCAGTTTTTATGTCTGCCGACGGAGCCCTACATTCACGCTCTGCAGCTGCCGCACGGGCATAATGAGCGACCAATGCTCCACCCGACACCGCTTTTCCTCAGCCTCGTTGGTGGCGGTAGTAGCGGTCCCGGTGTTGCGGCTAAGGCAAAGGTTCCCCGCGCGCACCCCCCGTACAAGCAGTAGCGACTAAAGGCGCGGCCCACGTTCGCCCTCCAAAACCTCCGCCCACCCCCCCTCCCTTGCGGGCGTCAAGAAGAACGCGCCAGCCGCGACCCCGGCTTCCGTGATGCGCAAGGGCTACGACGCTCGCGTAGGGGAAAAAGAAAGAAACACCGGCAGCCAGTGCGGTTCCTGCACCGCCACCCACACCACTTCAGAGGTCATCTGCATCCAAGGTGCATCAGCGGCGTCGAAAAACGGGCACGTGTGACAACTGCAGCCGACACCACGTAGAGACATTCCCGTTCGCCACGTCAGACAAGGATAGCGACTTCTACTGCACCAGGTACTGGGCCGACTACTCGTCAAGCGCTATCCCCGGGAGTCCAGGAAGGCAGGGGGATGGGGGGTCAGTGATGGTGTTGTTTGGATGATCGTCGACCTCTCTTTTCGTCGTCTCGCTGTCAAGAAACACACACTCTGGCTTCCGTCTATGTCAGTCTCCGCTGAGGTGCAAATAACCGGAGCGTGAATGTAGGCATCGGGTGGACTCTCGAACAGATCAAACAAGAAACGTAGCGAAGGTGCGCCAGCAGTCGCGCATAGCCTTGCCCATGGCACGTTGACAACGCGCATGTCATCGAACGCTGCCCATTCCCCGCGGCCGCGTGCTGCACACCGCAGCCGCTCCCGTTCGACTCTCTGTCCCCTCCACTTCCTCTCCTCTCACCACCACTTCGCCTTTTTTTCTCCCTCAACTTGACCTTGGTGTCACTGTCACGCGCGCGTGCCCACTGTGACCTGAGTCCCACCAATCATCGTCCCCGCAGTCGCCGCTTTCGCACCACGCAATACCTGTTTGCTTGATTCTCTTGTTTTTTTCGTTTTCCTTTGCTCTCCCCCTCAGACCCGCACGCACATACACCTATACACACACCACAAACACACACACACTCCTCGCCCAGCCCGTGCTTGAAACCCCCCCCTCTTTAGTTCCCCTCAGCCCGCTCGCGTCCACAGCAGCACCTGCTACTCCTGTACCTTCTCTCGCCTTGCTTTTTTTCGTATTCATCCTGGGTTGTTGTTTTGTTCTGTTGATTTCAACGCCCTCCTCTTCTCCGCTCACGCATCCGCCCCGCCCGCCCGCTCGCTCCCCCCACACCCCCACCACACTCCCGTCACGTCCTTCTCGTGCGCACGTTGCAGAACCAGGATCGGCAAAGATGGCGCGCCGCAACCCCCTTTTGTTTGCGATAGTGGTGACGATCCTGTTCGTGGTGTGCTACGGTTCCGCTCTCATCGCCCAGACACCCCCCCCCGTCGACAACTTCGTTGCCTCAGCGCATTACGGAAGTTTCAAGAAGCGCCATGGCAAGGCCTTCGGCGGGGACGCCGAGGAGGGTCACCGCTTCAATGCCTTCAAGCAGAACATGCAGACAGCCTACTTCCTCAACACGCAGAACCCCCACGCGCACTACGACGTGTCTGGCAAGTTCGCGGACCTCACCCCGCAGGAGTTCGCCAAGCTGTACCTGAATCCCGACTACTACGCGCGCCACCTCAAGGATCACAAGGAGGACGTGCACGTCGACGACAGCGCCCCCAGTGGTGTGATGTCGGTGGACTGGCGTGATAAGGGTGCCGTGACGCCGGTGAAGAACCAGGGATTATGCGGCTCGTGCTGGGCCTTCTCCGCCATTGGCAACATCGAAGGTCAGTGGGCTGCAAGCGGCCACTCGTTGGTTTCACTGTCAGAGCAGATGCTCGTGTCGTGCGACAACATCGATGAAGGGTGCAACGGCGGGCTGATGGACCAAGCAATGAACTGGATCATGCAGAGTCACAACGGCAGTGTGTTCACGGAGGCCAGCTATCCCTACACCTCTGGCGGCGGCACCAGACCGCCGTGCCATGACGAAGGTGAAGTTGGCGCTAAAATCACCGGTTTCCTCTCCCTGCCGCACGACGAGGAGCGGATCGCGGAGTGGGTGGAGAAGAGAGGCCCCGTCGCCGTCGCCGTCGACGCGACAACCTGGCAGCTGTACTTTGGCGGTGTGGTCTCCCTCTGCCTCGCGTGGTCGCTCAACCACGGTGTGCTCATTGTCGGCTTCAACAAAAACGCGAAACCGCCGTACTGGATCGTGAAGAACTCGTGGGGCTCCTCGTGGGGTGAGAAGGGGTACATCCGCCTTGCCATGGGCAGCAACCAGTGCATGCTCAAGAATTACCCCGTGTCGGCCACGGTTGAAAGCCCCCACACCCCGCACGTGCCGACGACAACGGCCTAGCTGGAGCCCAGGCCCACGGTGCCTGGGCGAATGAGCTGCTTTTTTTTCGAGTGGGTGCTCGAGGCTGTGCACAAGCACGACCTATCCGACCGGTGTGTGCCTGAAGCGCCAGAATGGCGGCTCTGCCCAGGTGGCCTGTGGCAAATCCGAGACGGCGGAGCTTCTCTACAACTGGCCGGGTTGCTCCGAGGCTGCCACCGAGGCCCGCATGCCGCTGAACAATATGTATGCGCAGCTACGCCGCCTACCTCCAGAACGTCTGCACTGCGTTCGTCGCTTGCACTGAGAACCAACGACGCCGTCTCTGACTTGATCAAGCCAACCATCTTGGGCCAACCACACGTCCCGCACGCGAGGCACGCGGGGATCCAGGACTGGCAGGATGCACTGCGCACTATACGCCTCAGCTGCACCGATGCGGATCCCTCCCTCAAACTCTCTGTGGATACCTCACTGGCTTCCCCCGAGTACCAGGAGGCCATGGCGCTACCATATGCCCCCACGGTAGTCACTTTCAAAGTGCACCTACCCGCGACAAGTCCGCGCGGCTTTTCACACAGTCCATTGCAGCTCGCAGCACGTCAGCTTGCACAACGCGATCTGGCGCACACCTGATGGACAGTGCAACAGTACCGTGCCGCCCTCTCCCACCCCCTGCCTCCACCACTATCGTGAGCATCGTACTCTCTTGCTTTGCCTGAAGAACAACGACAGTCTCCCCCTCGTCTCCCTGCCTGTTTACTGTTCCTTTCATATTTCGTTTCTTGCCTTCACCACGCCGCTCTTTTTTATGCCTCTGGTTTTGCTCGACACTCCCCGTAAAATACACGATGAAGGCGTGCCATGGGCAGTGAAATGCTGCCGACTATAGGCCCCGCCATCCCTCTCCCCCTCACGTCCTCCTCTCCCTCCCAACCCAGCAAGCGAGTGCGTCGGTCCGTGCAAAACATATGATTTTCTTTCGCTTCCGTTATTTCTTCCTCCTATTTCTCTGTGCACGGTTGGCTCCGAACACAACGGTGCGGCGAGATCGGAGGACGACGGCGTTTTGTTGCTGTCGTCCAGTGGCAGCGGAGACCTCTGCGCCACCCGACAACGTTACTGCAGGCCTCCGCCCTCTTTGAGAGAGGGCCCCAGCGACCTTACGCGGACCATTCTCTCTCGTGATTTCCACTCTCCGTGTCTTCAGAGCAAGTCCCCTCCGCCATCCGACCCCGCTCATGTCCCCACCCGGTGAAACGGGTGGCCCCGCACACCCGCCGGCACACACACACGCACCGCCCAGAGGTCCGATCGGCTGCAACGAATATGCTGACTCGCGTGTGGCCTCGGTGTAACTCACCGGCCCTCACCGTGGCGAGGGAAAGGGAGTACTCGCAGCCAAGCATGCCGACCTTGTAACGCCTACTTCATCCTATCTCTCTCTTCCGCTTGCACTTCCTCCCTCCCCCCCCATCCGTGACCACGTCACCAACAAGCGAAAAAAATCCCCGCCTAGCCGGGCGAAGCACAGAATACCTGACAAGAGGGAAAGAAAAGGTGTGCGCACCCCGTCCCGCGGCGTCTTCGGCGCCTGCAT
Source organism: Leishmania mexicana MHOM/GT/2001/U1103 (assembly GCF_000234665.1). Classification (NCBI taxonomy): domain Eukaryota; phylum Euglenozoa; class Kinetoplastea; order Trypanosomatida; family Trypanosomatidae; genus Leishmania; species Leishmania mexicana. The sequence continues at coordinate 588,027 of NC_018323.1, forward strand.
GGGCCACCCCGCGGGAAAGCCCCGAAGCGCCCCCCGCCCGCAGGCAGAACGGAGCGACGCCCGCCCACCGACTGAGCCAGCAGACGAGCGAGCAGACCACGCAGCGGCCAAGAACAAGACAGGGGGGCGCCCAACCAAGCCAGCCGGGACCGGAAGCAGCCACCAGCGCGCGAAGAGGCGGCCCTCCACCTGGCGCAGATTAAGGGACCCGGGGTGGAACATTGCGCAACCAGCTGGGCAAACAACAGCGCAGGGACACCTGGGGTATTCCCAGAAACCGGCGCTGGAAGCCGCCAAAGCACACCACAACGCCTCCGCCCCCCCCAAGACCAAAAGGAGCAGGCCATCCCCCAAAGCCTCCTGCTGCAGCCACAGGCGCGCCGTGGCCAAATGTCCGGACAACCACCCTCTTAGCAACAGGAATGGGAAAAACAGATGAAGGTCTGCGAGAGGCGCTCGTGCGTGTAGAGCCACCCCCTCCCCCACTTCACCCGCATGGCTCTTGCGCGATTCGGTCTGCCACACTGGGCCCCCGGGGTTCCGATTTGGCGATACACAAAACGGAAAGTTCCAGCGGTACCCAGGCAGCGTACGCACCCTGCAACCGGGTTCCCGTTAGAGTGCACAAAAGGAAGCGAAGACGGATCCCGCGGCCTTCGCCCGTTGGCCCCATTTGGGAGGAGAGCGTGGTGCGGATCGCCCGGCCCCCCCCCGTCGATCCGCCAAGGGCTAGAAAGAGACACAAAGCCGAACGCCAGATTTCCTTTCCCCCTGCGACGCCACCCCGCTTCCAAACGCGACACCTAACAGGTTTTTCTTTCGAGTTCTAAGCCAGGTGCGAAGGCGATTCGCTCCGTCCATTGGCCCCCGCGGCGGCTCACCAGCGGGAAAATCAGTCACAACCGAATTTGCCGACCCCGAAGCCCCCGCCAAGACACACGCCATAATCCATAACATCTTTCTGGCAGGCAGAATCCCCCACGGTGGCGACTTTTCCCTTACCGCCCGCGAAGTTTCGAAACCAAAACAAGGTGCTAACCAACACATTCCCCCACCCCAAAAGGCCCCCATTACCCGCACCAGATGGAGAGCTGCTGCGGACGGCACGGGGCCCCACAACCCCCCCCCTTTTCGAGAATCGCAGCCGGCACGCCCACCGCGCACGCGTCACAAACCAACCAAACCGGCTGCGAGGCGGAACCCCGCGCCACAGAAGCAGGCTGACACGACCACGCAGCTTTCCGGTTTCCTTTACCCCATCACGCAAACGACACGAAAGACGGATGCGTCCGGCCGACCCCGACCCCCTCGCGCCAGCAAGCCCGGGGTTCCCCAGCCCCGAAAAGAAGCAGAGAAAGCGGGATGACATACCCCCTCCCCGAAGAACGGGCCCACCAGCCTGCGATTTCCAGGAAACAGAAGATGGGGCGCCACCACCACCCCACCCCCGCAGCCACAGCTCCTGAATACGGCGCGAAAGAGCAGATTTCCGCAACAGATTGTTTAAAGAGAAGGACGCGCGCAACCTTCTTTTGGCGAAAAGGGGTGGCCCGGGCCAAAAAGCAGCGCCAGGCCGGCGACCCGACCCCGGCCGAAAAGCCCCCCCCCCCCGAAAACCACCGCCAAGCGCGACGTCGCGCCGCCGCCCCCTCGCCCCCGGGCCAAAAGCACTGGCATCACCAACCTATCCGGAAAGCGCCTTTTTCGGGGGCACTACGCGGAAGTTTTTCAAACCCCAAGCGCGCGCTTTTGGCGCCGGGCACCGGGCCCCTTCGCCCTGGTCAGCCGGATGGCTCCGTTCCCGGCGGGCTGCTGGGCCTTCGTGCGCGGGGCCGCGTGGCGCGTCCTTGGGGAACCCCCCGCCCACCACACGCCGACCCCCCCCGTCCCCAGATTTCCAACGGTGCCGCTTTGGCCAAAAGCACCCCCAGGGCTGCCGCGGGTGAAACACGGTGTTGGGGAAGGCGCCGCGGTGGCTTCCAAAGGGGCGCCCCCCTGGCTGCCGTCGGCGTCTCCCTGCCGGTGGGTGGGGGGGGGGCGCCGCGAAAGACGCCCCGGGGCGCGGGCGGGGGTTTCTTTCCCGCCACCCCCCTCCCAGCGCCGCGGCCGCACGCGTCTTTGCCTTCGGCCTTTCCCCTTTCTGAGCGGTAAACCCGCCGCGGTGGTTCAAGCTTTCTCTTTCCGAACGCGCAATCGGCGGGGTCTCCTTTTCGCCTTTGCGTGGTGGCGGTCCATCGGCCTTTTGCATGCAGGGACAAATACGGAAACCATGAATACGCGGCGGCCGCCGCTGCCCCCCCCTCCCTTGCCGAACGCACGCCTCATACGTGTGGGTTGTGATTTTTTCGCCCCGATCGGGTTTTTATACAAATGCACTGGCGGGGCCGAGCGTCACACGCGCAACGGCGCCATCCCGTGGCGAAGTAAATTTCGGATGGCCGTGAGCCAGGGTCGGCTTAGAAGTTGGCGGCGGGGCGTTCGCGATTGGTGGGCCTGCCGTTTGGCCCCCCCCCGCCCGCCGGTGCGGCCGGGGCAAGGGGTAGCGACGCCCCGGCGCCAGCGGAAAAAGTGGTTCCGTGCAACCTCCCGGATCCCTGGGTTCAAAGTCTTTCCGCTGGCGGGACCGCTGCCTCAGATTTCCGGGGTTGCGTTCCCTTTTGGGACACCGGCATGGGCGTTTTGGGCTTCTTTCTGGCACGGGGTCCCGTTCCGCTTTCCCTCGCGCGGTCTTCTTCGGGTTTGGGTCGTCTTTTCGGGCTCCTGGGGCGCATACTTGCCCCCGCCCCCCCCTAACGCCCCCCCCCGCGGCGCATCCGTCTTTCTGGCGGCGGCGGTGGCGGGAGCTAGGCGGCGTATTGGCGCTTGGGGCGGTTTTGTGTGTGTTGGGGGGGGGGGACCCGCGTTGGTTCCGAAAACCGCGGTGGTTTTTTTGCCGTTGGCATCGTGCGCTTCCCCGGCGCCACCACGGTCTTTCAACAGCCCCTTCATTTTGGCCGCGTGGGTGCGGAAACAAATGCCGCTGCCTGCGCTTCCTTCCGAACCGCCTGTGCCCTGCTGGGGCCACCGGGCGGGATGCGCTTTTTAACCTGCTGCCGGGGCGGGTCGGCCGGGGGGTGGTCTGTGTTCGTGGAAACCGCGGCCGCCAGCTGTGCCCCCCAAGGTGCGGTTTGCGCCCCCTCCGCGGGCGCCCAGGAAAGCGTTCCAGGCCGACAGCCTCAGCACGCCGCCTACCGCGGCCTGCACAGCGACAGCCAAAACGGTTTGGATGCGCGGCGGCTTTGCGTCTTTGGCAAAAAGTCGCGCGGCCGGGGAAATAAGAGGGGGGGGGGCGTGGCGGGGATTTTCGCGTTTCCCCAACCCCCTAAACCCACCGCAGCTTCCGCCCTGGCTGTGCCTAAAAAGGGGGTTCAGCCTTTACTGTCGTCCACGGGTGCGACGGAAGCCTCGCTTGTTTTGCCAGATGAGGTGACGCGTCTCTCTTCATCAGGGGTGGGGGGCGGCGCGCTTCGCCTCGGCGGGCCGCCACCTGGGGGTTTTGCCGCAGGCGTCGTTGGTGGCCTGTAAGTCCGGCCCCCCTGCGTGACGGTGTTTTTTCCCATTATCGACGTGGCGTGTTTGTGTTTGGGATTAATGGTGGTGGGTGCCAAACCTTTTTTTCCACCCGGGGGGTCCTTTAGACCAAAACGAAGCGGAAAGCGCCGTGATCGCCAAGCTTTTGGTTGCCTCAGCCACGGTTGCCGACAGCGGATGTTTCAGCCCCGGCCCCGGGGCCAAGTTTGCCAACCATCACGCCTAGGTTTGGCAGGGTGACTTTTTATTCTCTTGTAAAAAGAAAAACGGCCACCGAAACAGGACCCACCACACACGGGGATCCGCTTCCCCATCTGGCGGTTTAGGATTACCCCTGTGTCGCTGCCACCCCTCCCCGAAATCCCTATTACACCCTCTTCCCTGTGACGCCTTTTTTCGTATGGATTAGGGGTTGTCTTTTCTGCACCCCATGGGGAATGCCCCCATCTTCCGCAAGCCCGCCCACTAGTGGGGGTGCTTGGCTCTCCTTTCCTTTGCGAAGGCGTCGGTGGGAAAACCGCCCAGCGCACTCCACCCATCGCTTCCTTCGTGGCAGGCTAAAGGCGGGAATTGCTCAGAGGCGAAACGTGAACCCCTCCCCCCACTTTTTCGAGGTGCCCAGACTCGCGCTTTTCCATACCGCAATCATTCACCAGGCGAAACCTTTACGCCGATCTACTTTCTCTCCTTCGATTATCGGCCCTTCCAGAAAACACCGTTGTGATTACAGTTTCTTTTCCGACCATCTAACACCCCCAAACCCCTTGGCCCCCCTTCAAATCCTTCGCCCTGGCGCTCCAGATCCTAAGTTTTGCCGAGCCCCTCTCCCCAAAACGACGCCCCGCTGACGGGGAGGGGGGGTCTCAGCGCGTGGTGTCTCAGAGCTCAGTGCACCTCCACTCCACGGGGGAGCTAAGCAGCACCCCTTCTTCCCCCTCTCCTACCCCTGCCAACTGCAGACCCGCCTCTGCTGGTGGCAGGGCCCATCCACCTACGGCGTAGGGGGGTGTGTGTGTCAGAGCGATGCGTCGCTGCTGATGTCGGCGGTAAAGGCGCTGGGCGGCGTTGGGTTGGAGCCACCTGCGACAGCGAACGCGTCTGCGCCATCCGCCTAATGAGCGATGTGCCCGCGTGGGTCGACCCCATCTCACCCGGACCCTCAGACTGCCCACTGGCGTGGGGCGCCTTAGCCCCTCTGCGGGGACGGCGCCGCGTGAGGACCGGCATGATGGAGGAGCGGATACGCGGTGCGCTAGCAAGGGTTCGAGGCAGGGGCCGAGCAGCTCAGATGACTGGGCCGGGGCGTTGCTGTGTAGCGCGTGTCTGCGGGTTCTGCGCACCACGCGGGCGAGGCCTGCGACTGACCGGTGTAGAGCGGAGTTCGGCTCGCGCGTCATGTCAGTTAGGGGAGATGTTGCCAAGAATAATGTCGCCTGGATACTTTTGTTCTTCTGTACCTCCCTCTGTTTTCTTTTCAGTTGGTAGCGTTTTTCTCGAAGCCTTTTGCTCTGAAATGTTGACGGCATCTGGTCTCATGGTTGGCTTTGCGTTTGCGGCAAGCACCGTGGATGAATCTTGCAGTTATGTAGTGAATGTTTGCGGCCATGATTCTGTTGGGCTTCCACTTGCCCGAAGTATGAACGCAGTGGATGCCGAGTACGTAGAGCACCATGGAGTCGATAATCTTATTATCCCCATATCCGTCAGCGAGCCGAAAGAAACAAAAAGTGGTGATTACGCATACTGCGTGGATGTTGTCGTGCATACGCTTTTGATTAAAAAGTGCTGTCCCGGGCACCGCCTTCTTCAGCACTTGACGGAGAAACTGGTGACGCTTTCGATTGAATGGATTCGAAATGAGTGTGGTGTGCAACTGCTACCGAGGTCTTGTCGAATCGCTGGCAACCCCTTTTACTTTGGCGACACCGTTGACACATCGAAGTCAGTGGCATCGATAATCGAGCAGGCCGCTGGGCTGCTTCAGAGGAAGTCAAGTAGTTCCGATTCTCGAAAGGACGAGCAAGACACCATTCCGGAGGCACTTAATTTACTGAAGGCACAGGTACCGGAGTGCAAACAACCGCTGATTCGTGAAGTGATATCAACACCAGGGATCAAAAAAGGGTTTTTGGTGGACGGAAATGCACGACTCTACAGCCCTGAGGGGAGCAGTGAAGGTTCTGGCAAAGCACCAGACCCTTTGGCACACATCCCAGAATCACTGCGGGAGAGGTGTCAAATTATTGACACACGAAGGATGGAGGAGCTCACCGCTCCGCCTGCTAAAACACCCAAGTCCGTCGATAAGACGCCAAGCCTGCACACTTCCGGCACGGTTGCTGCACCTACTTCTGAGCCTAAAAGAAAAGACGAGGCTAACTGGACCCGCTTCTCCATAGAGCGTACCGGGGAGAAGGTGATCATTAGATTTTTAGTGCCTGACAGTGTGGGCTCACTTCATGACATTGATCTCTCTGCAACAAAAGACACACTGGAGATTAATGGAAGCGTAACTCAGCTGCCAGTGCCTATCGTGACGGATGACGTGCGGGCCAAATTTGTCAAAGCCACACGGATCTTGATCGTGACATGTCTGATTGATTTATCATAAAATAGTCAAGAAGAATTATTTTGTTACTCGACATCAGCAACCGACTAGCAGCAAATTCACTGCCCTGTTCGAAAACAAAGAGGATCTCTCGCGGGGTATAAAGCGGAGTTTCGCACGACTTAACAAAATCTCTGCGCACTTCTCGAGTCAACTGCATGTGTTCAGGAAACTATCTATAAAATACTTCAAATTTACTCCCTTCACATCTCTGCCCACTACTGCTGCAAATGTTGGCTGTATGGCTGCTCACAGTCCAGAACATGACTGGAGGAGGCATAGAGAAGCATGACTCAGCTCGTCCCTTTAGCTGAACTTCCCAGCGGGAAAAAAATATATAGTGTCCGGGGGCAGCGGTTCGAAGTGGACAGGCAATATGATCTGGTCAAGGTTGTTGGATTTGGTGCGTGTGGCACTGTTTGTTCAGCGGTCGTGAACGGGTCAGGTGAGCGAGTGGCTATCAAGCGATTGTCGCGTGTCTTTGGTGATCTTCGTGAAGGGAAACGAATTTTGCGGGAGATGGAGATAATGACGTCGCTGAAGCACAATAATCTGATTCGCCTCCACCACTTCATGCGGCCGCAGTCAAAGGAGACGTTTGAGGACATTTACTTGGTGATGGATCTTTATGACACAGATTTAAATCGTATTATACGAAGTCGGCAGAAACTCACTGATGAACATCTGCAGTATTTTATGATTCAAGCATTCCGCGGATTGCATTACCTTCACTCTGCCAAGGTGATGCATCGAGACCTGAAGCCGAGCAACTTGCTTGTAAATGCGGACTGCGCGCTAGCAATCTGCGATTTTGGGCTGGCTCGTGATGATCAAGTGATGAGCTCGTCAGATCTCACACAGTACGTCGTAACACGGTGGTACAGACCCCCTGAGGTACTCGGGATGGGATCCAATCAGTACACGAGCGCGGTAGATGTCTGGAGCCTTGGTCTAATCTTTGCGGAGCTGATGGTAGGGCGCGCTCTGCTTCCAGGAACAGATTATATTGGACAGCTGGTAATGATTGTCAATCTATTAGGATCCCCGTCCATAGATGACATGGAGTTTCTGAGCTCAGAAGCAAAGGCATTTATTCTCTCTCAGCCGCATCGGCCGGCTCTCTCCTTCAGAGATCTTTTTCCAATGGCTACAGAAGAGGCAACTGACCTTCTGTCGAAGCTGCTCGTTTTCCATCCTGCAAGACGATTAACTGCGAAGCAAGTGATGGAGCATCCATATTTTTCAAAGTACAGGGATGCCGCAGAAGAAGCTGACGCTCCTGATCCGTTTGTGTGGAATCACAGCCATATAGAAACCAAAGAGCAACTCCGTGAGGATTTGTGGCGCGTTGTCGAAGCCCATTCACAATTGAACGAATAGGAATCTGGTGCTCTCACTTTTTTTTTGCATGCATCACTCAAACCTCTTCTAATAAGAACACCCGCTTTTAAATCGTCTACTGACGGTGCACTGTGGCTATTGCTGAGCAGGGCAATACCCCATGTTTCTTCGCAAATCAAAATTCACTTTAATTTCTAGAGATCGAAGATCCCTCGCTTCTGCACTGTCAAAAAAGGAAAAAAAATAAGAAACTCCGATGAAGCGTAAACCAATCTTGTACGTGTTGCTGTCCACTCTATACTTCCTCTTTTTTCCCCCACCTCTCAACAGTACATGGATACTTGGATCGTCTTTTTTTTCAAGGGATAATTATTCGACAATCGCCTTTGCATACACCGGTAAGTCGAGACGCATGAGACGTCCGCGTGAGCCAACCCCAGGGGAGTGCTGCGGAAGCGGCTGTACCCGCTGCGTATGGGATATTTACTACGATGAACTCGCTAGATTTGAGGAGTTTATAGCAGGCGGGGGAGTCGAAGAGGAGGGTACCCAATCCTCAGAGGAGGAAGAGGTTGCTAATTATATCGGTTCCGTTGTGGTGAAGTACATTGATCCACCGGCTTTGTCCACCACCGGCTCTCCAGGTGAATGGGAGAGAGCCGAAATGAAGGGGCGCGGTTTCTTTCCCATTGACAGAATCGAGCTAGTGAGGTGCAGCACATCCCTGTTTTCTCCAACTGATCCGGGAATCAGCGTCGTCAACCTCTTCACATCCGCAAAAGGCAGGGCAATGCTACCAGGCGATGTGGTAGAGGTTCTTGTGACTAACAGTCACGGTACTCAGGACGCCGATGACGTTGAGAGGCTGTGCAAGGCGCTTCACCTGGATCCGTGTGCGTGGTGCGAGCTGCATCGCTCCCCGTTTGTGCCGGAAGACAACTTTCCCCCGTGGCTTCCGCTACAAAAGCCTCTGACGCTTGGGCAGCTTCTCTCTGCCTACGTCGATATAAGCAGTAGTAGCTACCTGTTGCATCAGAGCTTTTTCGAAAATCTTTTTAGAATTTACAGCGACTCCAAACCTTCCTCGGCATCTTCGACTTCAACCACGCCGTCACCCGATCCAGAGAAGGTGCGGCTTCTTGAGGCCTGCGCGTCCTCTGAAACAGGTCCCCAGCTGCTGCGCTTGCTGTCCAAAAGCAGTGCGCCGCTTTGCTACCCTTCTCTTGTTGACGTACTTGAGGTCTTTTCCTTCGTCAATATTCCACTTGACCGTCTCCTTGAGGTCAGTGGACCGCTCCAGACGCGCAGGTATAGTCTGGCAAACTGGCTTCCTGCAACGCTTCCGCCAAGTCCACTTCAGCTGTGCATGAGGGAGGTGTGCGCTCGACGCTCTGCAAATTTACCTGCAGTTACCACAGTTGGCGCGGACGCTCAGCGCGTTGCAGACATGCTTAACAGAGTTTCTCAGGATGCCTCCAGGGACCACGGCGGCTTTTTCTTTGGACACACGTCCCACCCGTTGTGCTCTGCAGCGCGTTCTATGACGAGGAGTGCAGCTGGCGCAGGTCAGAGAGGCATGTACGTCAGTTTTTCTCTTTTTGGAAACTCTTCATTTGCCCAACAGCTTCAGGCTGGATGCACAGCTTTGTGCAGCCCTGGTCAAGCCAAGAGCTTGTGCAGTCAGCTTTTTCTTATCGGGTGTGGCACAGGGATTGCTCCTTTGATTGCGGCTGTCACGCAACTGATGCTTCGTCGCGCCTCCACAGCCGCCGGGAGTGCCCCATTTCCGTGCTGGGTGTTCTACGGAGCGCGCACAAAGGCGGAACTTTTGTATGATGAAACCCTCAAGGAAGCACTGAGGACCGGAGCAATTGCCAAGTACGAGTACGCGCTTTCCCGAGAGGAGGACAATGAGAAGCAAGGCAAGTATGTAACCGACCTTGTGAAGGGGAACCGGCTAATGGTCACGGATTCCCTGCAAAGCGAGGGTCAGCTATTTGTGTGTGGTCCGGCAAAGGCTCTTCTATCTGTTCGGGAGCTGGTCAAGTGCGACCTGCTTGCCGAGTCAGACGATGATGACAGTGTGCAGGAGCAACGACTGTTGGTGCTAGAGAATCGAGGACGACTGAACTTCGATATATGGAGCACGGGAAACATATTTGAGTGATACACACGTTCCCATCGCTGTGTACGATGGATTACATGAGTGGACGGGTAAAAAAATACAGGCGCAGGAATGGGACTTTCAGTGAGTCAGTATTCCTCTGCATGGATCTTGCAGGGCTTTTCGGCGCGGCGCTTGGGATGTAAACTTCTAATTGAGTATGAGCCGCTAATGGATGCTTCGTTTTGTACATCACACACAGTCTCTTCACTGTTGACGTCGTGGCCTTATCGCTGATACGGTGCACGTTCCTCGCGAGTGCGCCATCTCCATCTGTCGCGCTAGTACAGCCACTGGTGTTCGTGAATCTGCATCATACATAGAAACCATTCAATGATACAATTTATCGATATCATCGCAGGTGAGGTGGAAGAAGGTGAGCCTTGACACAGCTTGGCGAGCTGCTTAAACGCGTGCAGCCCAACCTTGAGAACTGCGCGTGGGTTTTCCTCAGAGTATCATACCATGGGAAAGGGCAAGAGGGCCAGTATTGGCAACCTTGCATTTAGCTAAGCCATCTCCACGTTTCGTGAAGCTGAAGGGCTGACACTTATCGTCGAAGACGCCTTTTCGAAGAACACAGTATGAAGGCCGCTGACCCTTCGACGCGAGTCTCTGAGGCGTTGAGGGAGTACTGGCGGTCTTGCACAGAGAAGGAAGGGCAACTTTGGATGAGCCAGATCACGATGTGCATCCACTCAAGCTTGTCCGCGGTGGGCTTCACCGCAGGGTTCACCCGTGGGTTGACGGACGCAGGCATCGGCCGGAACGTTTTGCAGGCTACTACCACGATAAAATCTTCCCTGTGACGAGCAGGGCGACAGCGATGAGTGTACTGACTATTCTTTCCGCTAGACCTTGCTAGTGACATTATCGACCACCTCGGTGTCTTGGTCTTTTGTGTTTTGGCACTCAAACACGGCAAAACAAACAGCTCTCTGCGGTCTCTTCTGCGCTCCAGAGCCTCTCTGCACATCAGCGATGCAGTCCAATGGGCGGGTTCCGTTCTGTTTTATGCGCAATTACATGTGCTGCTCCTGCGAAAAAAAAAGCACATCGCCACTTCTGAGGTGCCGTTCTTGAAGGCGCCTTCTACCACTCCTCTCTCCCCATCGTTTCTCCGTTTTCACGTTTTCTGAAGCTGGGTCGTGGGGTCGACACCAGTGACTAGAGACACGCATCACAAACTCATCATTGTAAGGTAAGAATGCCGCAAGACACGTACTTTCGCCGTGCCATCAATTGGATGTACGGAGACGATGCCTACCTTCAAGACATCCCAACAAAGGACCTGGGGAACAAGCACATTAACGAGCTTCTCGGGCGGCACCCCTACCACCCGTACGATCCCGATATGAAGGCCGACAACCCCTGCTACCAGCTCAACGCACTCTTTCACAAATGCATGGAGGCGGATCACGTGGAGGGGTACGAACTTTATCAGAAGCATGTGGCCTGCTACTTCCCGTACAAGGTAGATTTGATGAAGTGTATCGCCAAGGAGAAGCGGCGCCATCGCATGGAGGTAAAGGCTCTAGAAGAGAAAGGCCCGAAAAGCTGATCCCTGGTCCTAGTACGCGGTTTGTTACGCATGCCGACATCCTTCCTATTCACAAGTTTGTTGAGTAGAATAAAAAAAATACTTGTCAAAACCCTACTGAGGGTTAGCAGTGTCACTGCGCCGTTTCGTTTGATGAAAACGAAAAGCACAACAAACGTTGACTTCACCGTGGCTGACAATGAATCTTCGCAGATCTCTGCTGCCAGAGTTGGGCCACGCGAGCACTTATGTAGCACCATGCCAATGGGCGCGATGCGAGTGTGTGCTCAGGGGAGACAGGTACACTTTTCTGTGCTGAATGGAGCACTCAACTTTTTTTTTCGTCTCGTATGCCCCTTCTGCACTGTCCTCAAAGCATCGCTTCTTTCCCCCGTCTACGTTTTAGCGATGCTCTGCACGCACTCCGCCCCCCTCAGCAGCTAACAACTGTCGGGACATCGCTTGTAAATCGCGCTTTCTTTTATGTCATTGCACCTTCGTTTTGGTTTGACGTTGAGGTCGGCCGTGAAGTGTGTGGTGCTTCGTTGCTCTGCAAAGGGCTCTAATGGCTCAGAGTGACTTCCTGCCACGTACCACGTCTAACGCATATTTCCCTTTCTTTTAATTCTCGCACAAGCGAGATACGTTATCAAAAGCAAAGGAAATCGACCCGTCGCTACAGGTGTCTCTTTCCACCTCCGGCACACGGCTTCGGCGACGTCTGTCGGTGCCGATCAACCCGCCTCGAACAAACTTTACACACAGCTGGCTCAGTTCTTCCGAGGTCCTTTTTAGACGCCTAGGCGGATCAAATGGGGTCGCAAAGCGGGAAAGCGTCTTTACTGACGTCCAGTCGGCACCGCGGGGTGTGTGATTTGTGTGGCACGAAAGGGACGTGTAAGTCGTCACTGCAAACGGGAAGCAGCCGCGTCCTCAAGGAATGTAGCCGCTGCCATCTTCGCTGCTGCAGTGAGTGCTACGTGTGGCGCCGCTACGGGTCTAGTTTTTCGACCTACTATGACGAGGAGAACGCTGTTGCCGAGTTTGCGCCAGTGTGTCAGCGATGCGTAGCAGGGCTGAGTCTGGTCTCCAACGCACCGCGGCTTGTTTGGAATAAGATTCTTGAATACTGTGACGCCACGGAAAAGCATCATCTGCTGCAGCTATGCCACGCCACGCAGATGGGCGTTGTGCTGCCGTACCCTCACACGCGGTACGGGTGGAGCACTTTTTTCGAAGGTAGGCATTTCATCTCTAAAGGTGCCAACGGTGAGGTTTATCACACGGTGGTGCGTCGCGACATTACGAAGGAGCTCGCGCGGTCTCTAATTGATGCGCTGGATGCAAAGGTGCTAGCCGATCTTGCTGGTCGCGCGGTGGCGGTGAAGGCGATTCGGAAGTCGACTGTTTTCTCCTTGAGGAGGTGGAAGCACATTCAACGGGAGGTGGACACGCTACGTAGATGCTCCCATCGTCACGTCGTTCAGCTGCACTTCGTCGCGCAGGGCCCCAGTGAGGTCTACATTGTACTTCAGTACGTGGCGGGTGGCGACTTGTTTGACTGGCTGGTTCGTCAACAGATCCCAATGGAGTATGATGTGGTCGTCATCGCGCGGCAACTTCTTGAAACCCTTCACTTTATGCACGAGGTGTGCGGCGTTGTGCATCGCGATATCAAGCCGGAGAACATTCTGCTGCAACCCGTTGCAAATCCAGGTGTACAGAGGCAGGGAGGTGGATCTCTCGGTGCAGACGATGGGTGCTCCACGGAGCATACCAACTCATCAGATGATTTGTACATACGCCTTGCTGACTTCGGGTACGCGAAGCTGCTTCCGCAAAACGAGCCCGGAGATGGGACCCTGTCGCCAGCACGAATCTCGCGCCCCCCTTTGCCGCCTGTGCCCGCGGATTCCACCGGTATTGCGGGACCTAGGGAGGAAAACGTGCAGCGCACCGAGCCTTGTGCGAAGGCTTGCAATGGGTTCCTCATTTCCTCCACTCCGTGTGGAACACTCGGCTTTGCTGCCCCTGAGATCCTCTCCGCCTACAACGCGCGGAAGAACGCTTTGCAGCGCCCACGTTCAAGCCGGCAAGCTGCCGAGCAGCTCGGAGACGCGGGCAAGCCGCGAACGCCGGTAGATTTAGTGAAGCGTATGGACATCTTTGCGGCTGGTGTGACTATATGCATCCTCCTGACGGGGTGCGAACCGTTTCCGTGTCGGTCGTCGAAGGAGCATATTGAGGCTGTGCACGAAGGTCTGGACTTTAGCGGACCTCAGTGGAACTACGTTTCTCAGCCGGCCAAGAACTTACTACGTCGCATGCTTGCGCCAAAGGCAGTGGATCGTCCCTCAGCCTTTGAGTGCCTCAACTCTTCATGGATGAAGCACCAGGGCCCGTACACTGACGCTACCTCAGAGGCGGAGGACGACGACGAGAATGCGCGTGAGAAGGGCATCAATCGCAGCGCGTCCATGTGGCAGCTGGTCTCTACCTCGTTCCAGAATTCTGTCCACTCGCTGCGCAAGAACGAGGGGTGGCTATTTGTGCAGGATGCACAGGGACTCGTGACGACGATTCCACGTCAGCTTGTAAACGGTAAAGAAGATGGCGAGTCCTTTTCCGAGGCGCTTCATTCCTCCAATGGTCGCGAACAGGCCTCCACTGTCTACTAGAGACTCTCAACTTTTCCCATCTTGATCAAGCGCATTTCCACGGCATTGGCTTCTACGTCGACGTCGTTCTTCTCCATCCTGCGAATTGTAGTGCACATTTCCTCATACATCCACAAACGTCCCTTTACAGACCGTACGAATGCAGGGCCTTCCTCTAGCCTACACGCCCTTCTCCCCCTCCCTCCAGATACTGCTGTTGGCTTTTCTTTGCGTTCTTTCCCTCTCAACACTTTCGATTCTCGGCTGCTTTTTTTTTCCTTTATCGCCCAGCACCGATGAATTCGAAAGCGTACCGCCTTCTTGTGTAGTTTCTCTGATTCTATTTTGTATGTTTCTTCTGTTCATCGCCTTGCATGACGCCCAACTTTTGTTTTTCTCTTTCCCCGCCTTTTCGATGACACTACGATATCTCCTCATTCGCTTCCCTGATCACCATTCCCCATGCTGTCGTGTACCATTTATGTTTCCCTCACTGCCTTTCTTACATGTTTCTTTTCTTTTTTTTTCGTCAAGGCCGAGACGGATTGATCTTTCACGACTCTTTTCCCGCTTTCCACTCTTTTCCGCATTGTTCCGTGATGAGTAATCCAGTGATTCTCTTCCCTATCTTCAGATCGTGTTTCTCTTGTTCGACTTACAACGTGTTTTTGTGGTCTCTCTCTCCTCCCTCACTTCTTCGGCGCTCTCGCATCCTAAAAGAAACGCAGAAGAGAAGAGAGGGTTGTATAAATGCTTCTGCTATGCCCATAATCTCGCTTTATTTTTTCTTTGTCGCCGCCGCGACGACTAGTGGACTCCTGCTTATATACCTGGCGCGTGACTATACCACAGCTCCATCCCTTGCATTTTCTTGTTGCTTCCTCCTCCTTAACCCTGATGACGGGGAGGGGGGTCTCAGCGCGTGGTGTCTCAGAGCTCAGTGCACCTCCACTCCACGGGGGAGCTAAGCAGCACCCCTTCTTCCCCCTCTCCTATCCCTGCCAACTGCAGACCCGCCTCTGCTGGTGACAGGGCCCATCCACCTACGGCGTAGGGAGGGGTGTGTGTCAGAGCGATGCGTCGCTGCTGATGTCGGCGGTAAAGGCGCTGGACGGCGTTGGGTTGGAGCCACCTGCGACAGCGAACGCGTCTGCGCCATCCGCCTAATGAGCGATGTGCCCGCGTGGCTCGACCCCATCTCACCCGGACCCCCACACTGCCCACTGGCGTGGGGAGCCTTAGCCCCTCTGCGGGGACGGCGCCGCGTGAGGACCGGCATGATGGAGGAGCGGATACGCGGTGCGCTAGCAAGGGTTCGAGGCAGGGGCCGAGCAGCTCAGATGACTGGGCCGGGGCGTTGCTGTGTAGCGCGCGTCTGCGGGTTCTGCGCACCACGCGGGCGAGGCCTGCGACTGACCGGTGTAGAGCGGAGTTCGGCTCGTGTTGTATGGCAGGGAGTGGACACGTTTATGCGAAACGAAGTCGGCCTTACTTGCTCTATAGACAGTCTTGAAAGAAAATATTTGAAGTTTTCTTTCTTTTTTCCCCTTTCCTGCGCACGAACCACTTAAGTGTTTGCTTGCTTTTTAAACCTGAGGTGCGCAGTGGGACCAACTGTAGGACCCAATGAATCTCGAGAGAAGCATGACACGTGCTGGTGAGCATGAGCAGGGGCAAACCTGCACTGCACCCCCGTCGAAGCCGCTTTTGGAAGTAAACACGGTCTGTTTTCCAGCCGCGGACGTTTTCTTTTGCGGGAGTGAGCCTCACTTTCCCAGTGGTTGTGTGTTGGTCCTCGGAAGGAGAAAGGCATGTTTGAATACCGAAAGGAACCACCCCCTTCCAGGTGAACGCGTCTGATGTCGGTTCCATGGGTCACCGCGACTGCCGCCCCTTCATCCTTACGGCTTCTGGCCCTCCTCAAAAAGAAACGCCCAGGCAAAAGAGAAAGACTTACACACAGAAGCTGCAGGCGTAGCTCAGATAGACTAAAGAAGTCCCTGGGTCGCCAAGGGTCACACACCCTTGCCCTCCAGCACAGTTATCGAGAGCGTTCTCAGCATCATACACATAGACCGATAGACATCGCATCAGGTTTTTTTTGCTTCGTGAAGCGCGTTTCATTTCCAGGTTTGTCGTGCACCCCGACGCTATGGATCCGAGTAGGTGTGCCCCGGCGAGCGCTGTGACAGATGAGCAGCCGCTTACTCTGCTGTGGGGGACGTGGGAGATGTGGTGCGACATGCCGCAGCGACAGCAAGGCCACGGCACAGAAAATACCAACTGGCTGGAGCAGGTGAAGAGCATTGGCTTGTTCGACAGTGCTGAGGGCTTCTGGGGAATTTTCAACTGCACCATCCTGCCATCACAGCTCCCACCGAACGGCTCCTATTACCTTTTTCGAAAACACATTGCCCCAATGTGGGAGCACGAGGCAAACCGCAGAGGCGGGAAGTGGGTGATTCCCTTTACCGGCAAGGCGTCGCGGGGTGAGGGTGATTTGCAGCCGGTCGATGTGGCTTGGCAGGCGCTGTGCCTCTCCGCGATTGGGGAGCTCTTTCCCGACGACGAGGAGGAGATCTGCGGCGTCACTGTGAGTCGTGGGCGGCAGCGCACCTTTCCCTCTGGCCATGCGACGTCTGTGCTAGGTGAGTGGAAGCTTTGCCTGTGGACCCGCGGTGCCGACAACAGGGAATCGCAAATGCGCATTGCAGAGTACATTTGCAAGCAGCTACACTTGCTGCCCTTGTCGAAGGAGGGGAGTAGGGATGGACAAAGCGGCGAAACTGACAAATTGGTGATGATGCCGCTGTACCCAGACCCTTCCCCAGCCGCCAAGACACGGGAGGCATCTGGGATTTCGTCTGGAATGACCTATGTAGCGCACCGGGACTTGATGGAGGCAAAGCAGGAGTTCGTGAAGGGCGGAAGCAGGGTTGTTCAAGCGTTCAGACCCAAGTACACTCTTGCAATCGATGTGAGGGGTGAGGTTGTGTGATACTGCACCTCGACCTGTCAACCTCAGCGTGCGCCGCCTGTCAGATATTCCCTTATCTGCGAGTTTTGGGTCTTTGTGAACCCCTGGCGGCACGCGCAAAAGTGGACTGCCACTTGCTAGATGATCGGTGCACGTCCTCGTCTCATTTGGCCGTCGGGGAGGAAGATGCTTGCCGCCCTTTCCCTTTTGTTCACCACATCTTTAGACATCAGAGTATTCGTTTGCCACCTTGTGTTCCTGAGCATTCAAACACGAAAACCTTCCGAGAAGCCAGAAAAGTCCCCTCACACGCGTGCTCCCCCCCTTCACCCTCGTCCGAGGGTGTGGGTTCGCTTGGGAATGCGTTACAACCGCGCCACTCTCCATGATTATGATACGTTTTGGCAAAGAAGGTGCCCGGATTTGTGTCACGCCATTGGCTCTTTCCTACGCTCGGTGGCATCGTCTCCGTAACATCGTGAACTCTCTGACGTACATGGATGGCGCGGTGTACGCACGGACCTGCCTTGAAAACGCTGACCCCTCTTCTCTGGTGTCTCGCCCGCCTCTATACCCACGGCTCGCTCTTCCCTCTCCCTCTTCTTCTTCCCATCCACACCTCTGTTTTTTTTTTTCGGCCTCCTGTCACATGTCTGCTCCGACGGCTCAGTCGATATCAGAAACCCCTTCTCCCTTCAACTTTGTTTAGGGTAGAAAACAGAGGCCAAGGGACCTTGCACTTTGACCTCGTTTTTTTTTCGTTTCCCTCTTGCATCTCCTCTCCTCAGAGTCATATTGGGAAGATGTTTGGCCGTCGCGTTGCCAGCTGCTGCCGCATCCCGGCTAACATGTACGCCCGGCTGCACATCAGCTCCCTGCAGCAGGCGAATCGGATGCTACCGCCATTAGTCCCCATCACCACCTCCATCTGCCGCAGCGTGAGCGGTGGAACCGGGGCATTCGCATCCTTGGTCGCTGGAAGCGAAGCTGTGCCGGCAGACTTGACGTCCCCAGGGAACCTGCTTTCCCTTCTCGGTGTGACGCCGCAAGTGCTACTCGGCGCCATCAACGCCAATACTCTTCTACTGCGAATAATCTCCGATACAATGTGCACTTATAGTGTTATATTACTACGCACCACTGGGTGATTTGGGGGTGATTCATCCTTGCCGTCACTCAGCATAGGCGCAGCCAGGGTGCTGCGGTCGAGGGGAAGGACGGAAGGCCCCCGGTGAGGATGAAAAGATCGCCGAATGTGCAACAGAGTTAGCCTCTTTTTTTCCGGGGATCCACCCCCCACCTGCGCGCTCACCACGGGAGTTTGTGGAGAGGTCTCGCTCTCCTTCGACAGGTTGTTCACATCTTTCTTTACCTTTTGTTTGTTCTCTCTGGGCGTGCGTGCGCCACCGCCTGCGCATGGCAGACAGGCGACGCCCGAGGCGCAAACATGTGATTTTCTAGCACCCTTCCCGCGGTGCACTCTGTCGTCTTTTCCTTTTTTCTTCGGAGGCGGGGGAACGCTTTTCACACCGCTGCAGCTGACTGGTGGAGGGCACATCAAGCCATCGTTGCGTGGGGGGGGCCCTCATGGAAGCAAGTCCTACACATATCTCCTGTCGCCTCACGCACAGGTGCGCTCACTGGATCACGACACTCTAAGCTGTGTTTCCTTGCCCTTTGATCAGCACAACAATGCGCCCATAGCTGGCCCCCTTCTTTTTATGCGTGCCGCGTGTCGATTTGGATCGTGCCTGTGAGGATGTGCCCTTCTGTGGTCGTGTGGCTTTTCTGTTCTCCCTTTTCTCGCAAAGGGGCGAATCATGTCTTTGGTGAGCGTCCCAGGGTTTGCCGTTTTGTTTTTTGTTGTTGTTTTATCCGTTGTTGCTTGTGTTGTTTCTCGTACGCGGTAAGCTGTTCATCTTGTCGTCACTGGTTTCATTTTTTTTTACATCAGGTACAACTGGGTGCAAAGATAAGGGAAAACAAGCACAAACACAACGGGGGTGGACCAGCAGCAAGAAGCATATCCCTGAAGCAGCGGCGATGCACCTGGCATTTGTACCTCAGGGATGCTTGAGTGGTGATGTGCCTGTGCGTGTGGCGCGTTGCATCTGCACGACGTGGCGGAGTGTATGGTATGCTTCCATACGTGGCTGCACGGGCGAACATCCGCTTAATGAATGAGTCAGAGCAGTTCATGTATGGTTGAACTCTGATTTCTCACCTCCTATCTTCCTCATTCTCTGTCTTCAGAGTCTTCCAGTTCCGGCCGCATCCTGCTCTCCTTCACAATCACGAGCAGGGGTCCAGGGCTTTTTGATTCGACACGCGTGCGAAATCGAGCAGCCGATCACCTTCATTGGTTACCCCGCTGACTGGTTTCACCGACTTCTAATTTTTCTTCTCTCTTTTCGCACTTGTAATTAGAAGCGAGAACGACAAGGAAAGTGATCCCTCTTCTCGTCTTTGGCAGTTTCTGCTTGGTCCAATATGTCCACAGAGCAGGCTCGCACTTTGCTCTACCTGGCGCTGAACGCTTTCAGCAGCATCGGGATCGTGTACACGAACAAAGTGATCTTTACGCGGCACGGCTTCAGCTATGGCACTCTCCTGACGGTGATTCACTTCTTCATCACGACCCTCGGGCTGTTCATTTGCCGCATGATGGGTGTCTTCGAGCCGAAACGCATACCTGTACTCAAGATCCTCCCCCTTTGCGTGGGCTTCTGCGGTTTCGTGGCGCTGAACAACGTGTCGCTGGTCTACAACAACATTGGCTTCTATCAGCTCATCAAAGTGCTGACGACACCCATGCTGGTTGTCATTCAGACCTTATTCTATCAAAAGACGTTTTCCGCGAAAGTGAAGCTCTCCTTGACGGTCACTTGCATTGGCGTGGCTCTCTCCACGGTGAGCGATACCTCGGCCAACTTTTCGGGTACGGTGGTAGCCCTCTCGGCACTTCTTATTACGTGTATGTATCAAATTTGGGTGGGGACGAAGCAGACTGAGCTTCACTGCGACAGCTTTCAGCTTCTCTATAATCAGGCACCCATTTCGTGCGCTATGCTGATGCCGATGGCCTACTTCGCCGACGATCTTGCAAACAAGTACTACACACCATGCTGGCCCACTATCATGCTGATCACCTTCTCAGGCTTCCTGGCGTTTTTTGTGAACATCTCCATTTTCTTGGTGATAGGCAAGACCTCCCCCGTGACGTACAACGTGCTGGGGCACTTCAAGCTGTGCGTCATTCTCTCTCTCGGCTTTCTGTGGTTCGGCGACCAGATGAATGCACGTATTTTCCTTGGCATTCTAATTACTCTATCCGGAGTGTTCTGGTACACGCATCTGAAGATGCAAGAAGGGGAAAAGGAGGATGCCAAGGTCCTGGGGAAGCACGAGGAACACCACGTCAATGGCGGTGAGGGGGATGAAAAGTACGTGTAGTAAAACATCTTTCTTTTTCTCTTTCCATTGCGTGCTTCTCCCTGATGACGGGGAGGGGAGGTCTCAGCGCGTGGTGTCTCAGAGCTCAGTGCACCTCCACTCCACGGGGGAGCTAAGCAGCACCCCTTCTTCCCCCTCTCCTATCCCTGCCAACTGCAGACCCGCCTCTGCTGGTGACAGGGCCCATCCACCTACGGCGTAGGGAGGGGTGTGTGTCAGAGCGATGCGTCGCTGCTGATGTCGGCGGTAAAGGCGCTGGACGGCGTTGGGTTGGAGCCACCTGCGACAGCGAACGCGTCTGCGCCATCCGCCTAATGAGCGATGTGCCCGCGTGGCTCGACCCCATCTCACCCGGACCCCCACACTCCCCACTGGCGTGGGGAGCCTTAGCCCCTCTGCGGGGACGGCGCCGCGTGAGGACCGGCATGATGGAGGAGCGGATACGCGGTGCGCTAGCAAGGGTTCGAGGCAGGGGCCGAGCAGCTCAGATGACTGGGCCGGGGCGTTGCTGTGTAGCGCGCGTCTGCGGGTTCTGCGCACCACGCGGGCGAGGCCTGCGACTGACCGGTGTAGAGCGGAGTTCGGCTCGCGCGTCATGTCAGTTAGGGGAGATGTTGCCATACAGAATCTGTCTAGGTCGTCCGCGTCTGTCTTCTCGAAGTCGTGGACTTGTTGGCTGGTAAACACAGTTTTGTATGTGCGAGTATCGGCACGTGGCCTTGCGCGTGGTGCTCAGCAGTGATACCGATGACTCGGTAAAGGATGTAGGGGGGGAGGATGACATAAAGTGTAGGGGGAGTTGGAGGTCACGAAGGTCGTTGGTTTTTTTTTTTATCGGTTCGTTTGCTCTTAAGCTTTATGCACCGCGCTGTAGGAGGAGTGCCGACTCCTGAAACAAGTGCGCTGCAGCACCTGACGAATCCTGCGAGTAAGTAGGAGAATGCAGAGCAGAATGAGTTTCGTTCCCGAGCGGTGGTACGTTCACCTTCGGTGGACACCCTCCTCTCCCTTCACCCCTTTTCCGCCTTCACTTTCCTCTGCACTGAAAAGAAAGCAAACGGCGAAACATTTTTTTTTTCTTCGGGAAAGGTGCGTGGTTCCGGCCAGTACGACCACGATGTATCTCTCTCTATATATAACTTTTCTTCCACCGTTGGCAGACGCGTGCTGGACGGGAGGGGCAAGTTCCTCTGTTGTACTTTTTCTCCCCGTTGTCGTTTGTGAAGAACTTGTCGCACTGCATGAAAAGGACACTTCAGGGTATTCCACGCTTACCGTGAGGATACACTTACTTCACTCATTGGGACACGGTTTCGCCTCCGCATGGTCCCCCCTTCCCACCACTTGTCTGCCGGTGATATTCACCACCCTGACGCAAGGGTGCCCTTCCCTCTTTTTGTAGGTACGCTATTTTCATTTTTCACAAAGAAGGGAGCTGTGCAAAGTTTTCTTGGTGGGGGCGGATGGTGCAACATGCCGGCAGGCACACCCAGTCAGAAGCCGCCGCGGTGCTTTAGTGCCACCATGCACTCGCAGGCACCGCGGCAACAGGCTGCGGCCGCGCACTCGCTCTCCCTCCTCACGGCGCTCCGCACCGGCCCGACAGCGGTGGAGGATGGCGCATCGCGACGCATTGCGGCACAAGTGCCGGCGCTGCCGGCCCGTCTCTGGCCATTGGGAGCTGGTGCACAACGACGAGGCCGGCACGCTTGCAAAGTCGGCCATGCCAGAGGCGGGCGGGTTCAGGAGAGGGTGGAGTCCCCCCGCCGCCACAGACGCACAGCAGCGACCCGCACAGACAGCAACGCCGTCCGGAAGCAGGACCCAGGGTCCGAACGTGCGAGCGCTGCGTGCACCTGCGGTCAAGCACAGCTGGCACACGGTGTATGACATCCAGGAAGGCATGCAAGGGGCAGAGGAGCACGAGTGATGGACGGGAAAGGCGCGAGGAGACCCACACCGGCCAGCGCCACAGTGCATGTGCGCGGCATATGCCGCATCCCCTGCATCCGACCGGGTGGGCGGATGCGGCACGGGTGGCGGGAGCATGACGCGGGCGCCCCGACCTGCACCATCGAGCCCGCCAGAGACCCCCATGTGGGGGGACTCCGCACCACGTTACGGCACGCAGCGGCCTGAGGCGAGTCAGGGCGATGCACGGCTCACAGGCCGAGTGCAGCGTCCCAGAGGCCCCTGGCCTGACTCTGGCCAACTCCCCCTTTGACCTCACCCGGCATGCACCTGCAGTGCCCCCACCCCTACTGCCCGCACCGCAGACGCCGCCGCCTCCGCCCTCGAGGACAGGGACCTCGCCGTGGTGCAGCAGGGGCGGGTGAAGTGTCGTTGTGTGCGTATGCGTTGGTTGGCTTGCTTCCGGTAGAATGGCCACGCTGAGAAGAGAAGACAGCATTAGGGGGGAAGAAAAGGTTTTTTTTTCGAGTGAAAGCAGACTGCTTTTTGAGGTGGCGGACGGCGGGCGGAAGTACCCCACGCAGACTCTGGAGGCGGTGCTTGGTGGACGGCAGGAGAAGGATGTCGTTTGACGAACGCAAGAACGGCATTCTTTTTGCTGCTACCTTTTTGTTTGCTCGTTTTGCTTGTTGACCCCCCTGCGCTCTTGCCTGCACCGGGCGTGCTTGGGGGTAAGATTGGAGGCGGAGGGGGGAGTGGGGCAGGGTTGATGAAGGCGAGAGGAGAGTAGGTGCGACGGCTCAATGAGGGGAGTGAGGGTGTGTGAGGTTTCCTTTTTCAGTTTCATTGTTTTGTGTTCAAGCTCGACTCGACGCGGCTTCTTTCTCTGAGACCGTTGAAGGCGGAGGAACAAAGCTTCACTTCTTCTCAGGGCGTGCCAAGGATCTTGCCCCACCTTTTCCCCTGCCTTTGTGCGACCGATGGTCGCAACAAGAACGACATTGGTTTTAACGGCGTTTGTCGGATTCAAAAGTGTAAAGGAGTCCGTGTTCCTGACGGCGAGCAACAATACGTGTGTTCTTGTCGCCTGTGTCACCTTCGACTTTTCCTCCGGTCGAACTCCCGCCTTGTTTCTCTCTCCCCACCATGGATACGAAACGAAACGCTTCGTTGCTTTTTGTTGAGTCCTTTCACCGTTTTATGTGTGGCTATCCGCTTGTTGTTTGGACTCGAGCACGCTTGATGGTTTTCGTGCACCGTCTCGCTCGCGTGAGGTCGCCAAGGAAAGTAATGTGCGGCGTAGCGTGCTCATGAGCGCTATATGTATGTACGTATACGTATCTGCCGAAACTAGGATCAGTGCTTCGCAGCTCCCCTTCTCGCTCGGGTGCCGCATTCGTGGCATGGAGGCAGCGAACAGGAAACGAAGACCTTAGAAGATAAAGGTTTTGCTTGGCGAACTCGCAGGCGCGCAAGCATGAGCAGCGCATGCCTAGGCGATCGGATTCTCGCGGAGTGGTTGCAGTACCTCTGGCGAAGAGGCGCCGCGTGGCGACCACGCGCCATCGGGCCTATTGTGACCCTCTGCCACTACGATGCTCGCTTGTGTCTGATTGCAATCGCACCCTCCACGCCTTCGCCTCTTTCCTGCTTCTCTTCCCTTCTTTCTTCATTTCGCTCGACAGGGCATCGAGTTCAGTGCTCTGCCCGCAGCTGGCGACGTTGAGAGAGTGCATGTGTGGGGAAAGCTTGAGGTACTCCTCTGGCACCTGGGACATCTTGTCGCCGTTGTGAGTGTGCTCTGTGAGTGGGTGCAAGTGTCAAGCCTCTTACGCTTCTCTGCTTTCGGAAAACCAACTCTCCGGGCTTTTCCATCACACAGTTCATAACCCCGCTCCAACGGCGGGGGTGTCCACCCTTGTCGTGGCAACGCAGCGCAGAAGTTCAGCAACGGGTGCCACCCCTGTTTTCTTTTTTTCGTTTTGCTGTCGAAACCTCACCCCGCGTCTTCAGCCATGACGATGCGTCGAGCAACGGGCGCCCTCTCGCGACGCGGCGTTTTCTCTGCAACGCACGCAGCCGCCTCCACCCGCCCTTCGCTCTTTTTCGCATCTTTTCTTCTGCAAACGCGTGGGCTGCTTCAGATGCCGCCCGGTGGCTTCGAGGAGGCGCTGCCGGAATCGTTTGGCAGACAAAGCGGCAAGGGAGAGCTGAGCAATGTGAATCTACACACCAAACGACAGAATGCACGACGCATAAAGAAGAATCGACGAAAACTACTGCTGCCGCCGACGATCGCCAAGGTGAAAGGTGAATTGCTTCACCTCATACAGCAGACGCGGGAGGCGCGCGAGGATGCGCTGACGAGGCCCGCAGTGGCGGTGAGCATGAGCGCGGCAGAGTCGTTCTCGTCTCCGTCCGCAAGCCGCATCCTGCCGGTCGATGTTGCAGACAGTATTTGCCAAGATGAGGAGAGGGAGGGCAGGCCAACGTCTTGCTCATCGCGCATCACCCGCTTTGTTTACAAGACCAGCAACTTCGCACCGGGAATGAGTGCGGCGAGCTCATCATCTCCGGCTTCGTCGCTCACAGTGAAGTCACCATCAGAGGAGGCTTGGACATCAGACGAGGATGCTATGGAGCGGCTCTACGCTGTCAAGCCGACAAGCACCATCTTCGGGAGCGATCTTGACCGACTCGAGCGAGACATGATGCGGGATTACCATCAGAGAGGAGCCAGGCTTCCACCGCCTGACCGGGTGTACGCCGAGCTTGGTGGCAGCCAACGTGGCCGGAGGATGCAGTGGGAGCCGTCGTCGTCCTTTGACCGTCTTGCCGCCTCAGATTTCCGCTTCAATGCGCGTAGTGAAGCGGTTGTTGGGGACGCCAGCAACCGCAACTTGGCTGCTTACCATCTTTACGCTGAGGCATACCAGACGCAGCAGGAAGAGAGCCGGCGCTCTCAACGCGGCAGGGCCACAAAGGGCAAGGGCGTCAACCTTTGCCGCGTCAATCAGGGCGCTAGTGTCGGCGCCGAGACTGACCTCCCCGCCTCGGAGAATCCTCACTTCCCCACTGGAGGCCCCAATGACGCGAATCACTCGAGGGGTTCGTCATCTGAACACGTCGGTGAGTCTGACGAGGTGCTCCTTAGCGGTGTCAGCAGCGTGCCAAAGGAGGTCGTGGTGAACGCGCGGACAGACTACAAAGCACGGGTATCAATCGTGTCAAGTCCACCCTGCGAAGGTGAGGATACGAACCGCATTGTCTATGACGCTTATAACCAGAGGCCGACCGACAACACACTTCTCGAGGTGCGCGGCGCGGATTACTGGGGCCACTACGAAAACAGACGTCGTGTAGAAGAGCGTAGTGCATATCGGCAGGAGGCAATTGCGAGAGAGGTGCTGCAGGAAGGGGCCGTGGACACGAGCGAGGTGGAGTACAGCACGAAAAAGGTACGCAAGGAGACGCTTCTGTACTTTCAGGCGCACCCGATGAACGAGATGATTCAGGAGCATTTTGTCCGTATTCGCCGGTTCGTGCCTCCTGGTGGCGGCGCCAGTGTTTCTTTCAACCCTAACGAGCCGCTGCCGACTCCGGCAGATAGCGAGAGTGACGAACGCAGGGTCATTGAGTCGATCAACATGGACGCCGACATACCCGTTCAGGAGGCACGCCGGATGGCACAGGAGGTGGGCTTGGATTTGATTCGCATCGGCGCTCTTTACTCGCAGAAGACGGACCGCCGCATCATTGCGTTGTGCATGATTGGCGACCACCGCGAGCACATGCGTGAGATGATAAAGTTCAAAATACAGAAGCTTGGCGTGCAGCCTCCTCCAACGAAGGAGTGCATAGAGGTGCCCTTCAAGGGCGGCACTCACCCACACGCGATACGCTTCAAGTGTGTGGGTGTGGCCAAGCATCTTCTCCATCGCCATGCGATTCGGATCAACTTGACCAAGTTCGGTACCCCACGTGAGGGGTTTCCCGTCTTTCAGAGCATTCTGGACGAGCTGAAGCGGCAGTGCATGCGGCTAAAGGCGTACCATACTGCTGGTCAAATTCAGTCGAACTACGACGAGATTTTTTGCTATCTGTATCCCTCCACGGGACGATCTCCGAAGACGACCGTGACGCACCCCACACCGCAGCAGGTTCTGGAGGCGCGCGATGAACGCATTCTCGAGAATGAGAAGGAGATTTACTTTGACGATCTGCAGGATAAGGCCACGCGGAAGCAGCGACTGCAGTACATGCTGAAACTTGAGAACGGTACGGCGTGGGCGGAGAAGGATGAGGGCATGTCTCTGCAGCGGCAGCGCGCCATCAAGGTGATGCTTGGGTACCTGCCGAAGGGGAACAGAGAGTTGTACGCCGCCCGCGGTGATGTGAACATTCCCGCCCCGTTCCGTGCCAGTCACCCGACGTCGGTGCACAAATGGTCGTACCCGTCCGAGTCCAACTTGGAGCAGGCAAGTCGCGGCGCGGCCGCACTGGGTAAGCGTGCTGCCATGCCCATCAGCGAGATGCACGACGCTGGAGAGACGCCTGAGAACCCGACGCAGCTCGATCGCTTTTACTACACGGCGCAGGGACCCGCCCTCGAGATGGGTGAGTTCAAGGAGGCGCTGGGGCTGAAGGACAACCGGACGCGGCGTCCGCCTATGGGGGCGGGATTTTCCACTCTGGGTGTCGGGTCTGTGGACGAGACTGTGCAGAGAGGCTTTGCGACTAAGTAGACAAGACCACCTCACTGCCTACCACCGCTAACGGCCTTCTGTGCGACGTGGTCTGTGAGGAGACGGAAATGCCCTACGACGGTAGGCGGAATAGCTTTTAATGTTTTTTCCTGCCGCCGTGGGTCACGCCTACGCCGCTGACGCGGGTGACGCGGCTTGTGTGGTGTGTCTTCTCCCCGCTACCCAGGCAGCAATTGCTTAGCACGTGGTGCTTCCTTTGTATTTCACTTCACAGACAACATCTCCTCCTGTGCTCGGTGCTCCTCTTTTCATTGAGCTCACCAACTGCTATGGGAAGGGTGGGGGAGACGGAGACGAAGGCGGTGTGTGTGTGTGTGTGCGTGGAACTGCGCATGCGCATCCGTGATCACAGATGTCGTAGTGTCGTCACTTCGATTAAGAAACACATCAGCGGGCGACAGTGCCAGCGCGCCTCATAGTGGTCTCCTGCGATGATGCATGATGAAGGGGAAGTAGGGCCCATATCTAATGCGGTGAAGATGGCATACACAGAGTGAGGGGGGGGGAGGAGGAGCAGCAGCAACTGCGGAGGCACCGCCTTTAGAGAGACGACGGGAGCTCGTCGCGTTGGCGGGAGACACGCATCGTCTGTGGTTTCTCTCCTCTCCATTCGAAGGATCTCTGCCAGTGCGCAACGCGACACTTTTTTCACCTCCCTTCCTTTCCTTTGCCCTCTACCCTTCTTTGTGCCCACCCAACCTGGGCGACTTGAATAGACAAGCAAGCGAACACACGTACACGCTCCACGCACTCCAACAGCTACACACGCACGCACACGTCCTCCATCACAGCGTAAGAAGTAACAAGAGACCCTATTTCAGCTCTCTCCGTGCCGCAACGTGGAAAGGCGAGAGGAAGGCGCGGAGGGTGTCCTTGAGCGTTCATCTTTTTGGTGCCTTCTATTTGTGTCCCTTCCGGGGTCTTCTCTCTTCTATTCACAGCTCCACAACACAGGGGTGCTTCAACCCCCTCCCCCGCGCCGTCGTGCTGTTTTCATAATTTTGCGTTTTTCGCACCTCGCACATCGCGTCAAAGAAACAGGCGAAGTTACCGCAAACAGGCGAGCATTATTGCACAATGTCGGATCGACCAATCAGCAGTTCCGCCAGCGCTGTGAGTGACGACAGCCAGCCGCCGATGGAGGTGGGATATCCTCTGAATGAGGAGGTCGAAGTGCCCGGGACGGATGGCGGCCTGCACAAGACAGTACTGGTGGAGGGTGCGGGCTCGCAACCCGTGAAGGGGGCCAAGGTAGTGGTCCACTACGTCGGCAAGCTGCTGGACGGCACACAGTTTGACAGCAGCCGTGACAGGGGGGACTGCTTTGAGTTCACCCTCGGCCGTGGCCAGGTCATCGAGGGCTGGGATAAGGGTGTGTCGACGATGCGGATTGGCGAGAAAGCGCTGTTGAGGTGTTCGCCGGAGTACGCTTACGGCGCTGCTGGCAGCCCCCCAACCATTCCTGCCAACGCCACGCTTCTCTTTGAAGTGGAGCTGTTCCATTGGACGCGCGAGGTCGACATCTCCGCTGCCAAGGACAAGTCCCTGATGATGAGCATCTTGAAAGATGGCGTCGACTACGAGAACCCAGACTTTGAGTCGTCTGTGACGATGGACCTTCTCATCTACGTAGGCGAGTTCGATCCGGAGAACAAGGACAAGTACACACCGGTGAAGACGATGTCCGACTGGAAGACCGTCATCGGCGTCACGTCGCTGCCTCCGCACCTAGAGGCGTTTCTGTACAAGATGCGCAAAAGGGAATCGGCGGCGTGCCGAGTCCGCAGCGACCTGATCTGCGACGGCGTGCCGGAGTTCGCCATCCCGTCCAGCGCCGAGCGAGGCCACTGCGATGTCACATACGTGGTCGAGATCAGCGAGCTGAGCCGTGTCACGACGTATGATTTCACTGGAGCAGCCAAGGTTGCTGAGGGGGAGAAGCGGAAGAACAGCGGAAACGACGCGTTTAAGGCTGGCAAGCTGGACCTGGCGGAGCGCTTCTACCGTCGCGCGATGGAGTTTATCGGGCAAGACTACGGCTTCGATGACACTGTTAAGCCGGAATGCCATCGCGTGCGCATCGGCGTGATGGGGAACCTCGCGCAGGTGCTGCTGATGCGCAACCAGTACGCTGAGTCCGCTGACTTTTCGCGGAAGGTGCTGAGCCTCGACTCCAACAACACTAAGGCGCTCTTTCGCCTGGCGAAGGCGCTGGACGGACAGCAGGACTGGGACGAGGCTTTGAAGTGTGTTGCTGATATACTCGCAATCGACCCTGGGAACGCAGACGCGGCCAGCTTGAAGATGCGCCTTACGCAGGAGCAGAGGGCCTTCGACAAAAAGCAGAAGTCCATGTTCAAGAAGATGTTCGCCTAGGGGGCCGTTCAAGCCTCGCCGCGGAGAACACACACACACGCACACGGACTCTCCGCCTCTCATTTCCTCGCCCGTCTCGGCTGCACCTTCCCTGCAACGTCAGACGGTGGCTTCCCTCTTCTTTCCCTTACATCTTTTTCTTTTGAAGTATTTTCTCTTGTCTCTCGTCCTTCGCCCTCATCTTTCTGCACCTCACTGGCGTGTGTGTGGCGCAGTCGCACGAGGGGAGCGAAGGCTCTTTCTTCAGCGTGTCCATTCTACCGGAAGCAAGCCAACCAACGCATACGCACACAACGACACTTCACCCGCCCCTGCTGCACCACGGCGAGGTCCCTGTCCTCGAGGGCGGAGGCGGCGGCGTCTGCGGTGCGGGCAGTAGGGGTGGGGGCACTGCAGGTGCATGCCGGGTGAGGTCAAAGGGGGAGTTGGCCAGAGTCAGGCCAGGGGCCTCTGGGACGCTGCACTCGGCCTGTTTGCCGTGCATCGCCCTGACTCGCCTCAGGCCGCTGCGTGCCGTAACGTGGTGCGGAGTCCCCCCACATGGGGGTCTCTGGCGGGCTCGATGGTGCAGGTCGGGGCGCCCGCGTCATGCTCCCGCCACCCGTGCCGCATCCGCCCACCCGGTCGGATGCAGGGGATGCGGCATATGCCGCGCACATGCACTGTGGCGCTGGCCGGTGTGGGTCTCCTCGCGCCTTTCCCGTCCATCACTCGTGCTCCTCTGCCCCTTGCATGCCTTCCTGGATGTCATACACCGTGTGCCAGCTGTGCTTGACCGCAGGTGCACGCAGCGCTCGCACGTTCGGGCCCTGGGTCCTGCTTCCGGACGGCGTTGCTGTCTGTGCGGGTCGCTGCTGTGCGTCTGTGGCGGCGGGGGGACTCCACCCTCTCCTGAACCCGCCCGCCTCTGGCATGGCCGACTTTGCAAGCGTGCCGGCCTCGTCGTTGTGCACCAGCTCCCAATGGCCAGAGACGGGCCGGCAGCGCCGGCACTTGTGCCGCAATGCGTCGCGATGCGCCATCCTCCACCGCTGTCGGGCCGGTGCGGAGCGCCGTGAGGAGGGAGAGCGAGTGCGCGGCCGCAGCCTGTTGCCGCGGTGCCTGCGAGTGCATGGTGGCACTAAAGCACCGCGGCGGCTTCTGACTGGGTGTGCCTGCCGGCATGCCCGCATGAGAGCTGCCGAGGCAGCGCGGTGGCACCGTGATCCGGCCTGCACACCTGCCGCCCCAAGTGCGCAAGGCGACCTCCTCGCGTGAGTGGGGAGAGTTGCAGTTGGCTGCGGTGTCGCGCACCGAAGAGTGTGCACCTCGTTCTGGGGGCACTCAGCTCGACGAACTGCTCCCGTGCGCAGTGCTCCGCCCTCCAGCTGGCGGATCGTAGTGTGGTTCGCATGACGTCTTTCGCTGTGGAGGATGTGAGGAGTGCGAGGTCATCAGCGAAGAAGGCGCGGCGTAGGCCGGGCGTCTGGATGCGCTCCGCACTCAGCCGGACCATCTCGCCTTTTCTGTTGCGGAAGCAAGCACCGGCACGACGGCAGGCTGGCGAAGCCATGAGCCGGCGAGTGTGGTGCGGGTCTACGTTGGACCTCTTCAGCGCCGTGATCTACCGGGGCAGGCGTGCGAGCGTGGAGCCGACAATCACCGTGGCTGTCTTGGTACCTTTCTGGCGCCGCACTGCGTTGTGGAGGAGCGGGCACAAGGGGCCTACAGTGGGGCCGTGAGGAGGGGGACCCAGGCTGCTGTGGCTGGGGGCCTCTCCTCCGGACGGTTGCGCAGATTGCTGGCCAGCGTTACAGGGGGGTGGTAAGACGCGGGACCATCGTTGGGGTTGTGCGCCCTCAGGAGGTGGTCGCTGTGCCCCTCTTTTCCAGGTAGCAAGGACGCGGCCGGTGGCGACGCTCTGGCTGCAGATGTTCAGCAGCGCCCTCTTGCCTTGCATCTGGAGGGCCTTGGCGCTCTCACAGTGGATTCCGTCGAGCCCCCCCCTCCCCCGGCGGAGCGGCAGTGGCCCTGGCGGAGCGTCATATGGACCCGACCCACCGTGAATGGCTGGAAGGGTGTGGGGCTGGGTCTCAGTGGGACGCGGGATGGGGCTGCCGGGTGTCGCACCGACCTCGGCTTTTGCATCACCAATCCGTTGCCTGCTCTCTCGCGCTGTGGTGGCGGTAGCCTTGTATCATCGCTGGGGTGCCGGGCCATACCTCCTCCCCCCTCAAAGTGGAGAGTGGACCGGACCGCGCACGGGTCACTTGGCGCCGTGGTGGCGGTGCCCCAATCCTCGATGAGGCAACTGAGCGCCAGAGTGGCGTCCGGTGACGCTCCCGCGGCCCCGTCTGCGCCGCGCCGGGTGGTGCGAGCTGGCGCCCACTCGCAGCATGCGAGAACTGAGCGCGACGTCGCTTGGCACCTGATGGAGAGAACTTCCCGTGTCACCAGGTCACTCCTAGGCGACACCCCCTCTCTCGCAGAATGCAGGCCTGTATCGAGGGCTCGCCAAGGAGCCGGGTCCAGCCAACACCGTTCGGCGTCGGTCAGTCCAGCGCAGGCCCACGGCAGCACACAGCGCAGGTTTGGTCCGGGATTACGCTCAGCACCACCGCAACGCAGCGAAAGCCGAGACAACACGGGAGGCGGGCGCGGACGCGTGTTGAACCGTCGACACGGTTCGCGGTGAGCTGCTCCAAACTTCCTGATGGTCGCACGTCTCTGCGGCACCGCACCAGCCCTGTCCACGGACACCCAGAGCCCGCTATCCATACCCGAGGGCAGGCTGCAGTCCTTGGGGGTCCCCACGGAGAGTGGGTGCACTGGGTGCTGATACCACGCTGAGGTGACCGGTATTATCAGGAAAGAGAGGGGTTGTGTGCACAGAATAGAAAGTGCAGAGAGGTTCGTGTGTGGTTGGAGCTCCAACTTATAGAGGTGGACACGAAAGCCCCGAGGCTTCTCTTTTTCAGGCCTTGCCTGCTGTTAGCTGCAGGAGGATGTTTGGATCCTCATCAGCGGCGTTGGAGAGTTGTCCTTCCTCTTCGTCCCCTCTTTCACTTCACTCGCTTGTTCTCGGGGCCGTGTCAAGAGAGACTGGCGGGCACGTCGTGTTTCGAATGTGATCATAGGGTCTCTGCGTGTGTGTGACGTCCTTCGTTATTACCTGTGTGCTTCGGGGCGCAGTCAAGGAAAGGGGTAGCAGCCTTTCCTTGATGGCGTACAATGACTGCAGCTGCTCACCACGTACTCGTACCCCCCTCCCCCTGCTGTCTTGCCGGCCTCCCCCTCCACACTCATACATTGCACGCACGGAGGTGCGTCGACTTCACCATTTCGCCACCCCCCTTCTACTCGCACCGCCGTCTCCCTCGTGTGCCCTTACAGGAGGCGAGCGACGCGTCCGCGGTCGACCTTCTTTTATTCCTTTGCGCACACTCACATCGCACTCGCCATGGCAGAGGCGTTCTTGAGTCAGCAGCCGCACCCGGCGTGCCAGACGAGGGACGCAGGGTCTTCTGTAATGCAGATGCGCGTTTCGTGGACGTGCAACGGCCTGGATGTCCACGTCCCACCTCTGCGGTATATTTGGCGTGGCGTGTACCGTTCCATCCTGGACAACATCGACAAAGTCTCCGCAATGGTGTACCCCATTCCCTTCTCGTGCGTTGTCGCCTGCGCTGCCGGGTCGTGCGTGTGCGTCTGGTATGTGCCGCAGACGTCCTGGGTGCACACCAACCCAGCTAGCACGTGGCTGCGCTACTTCGACTCCATCGTGACACCTCTCTCGCGGTACCTCCCTCCGTCCTTCCAGGCACCCGTGCTCTGCGCAAAGGCGTGGACCGTCACGCTCGCCGCGGCGACGGTGCTGCACCGCTTTGCCTTGCGCAGGCTGCTGCAGTACAAGGGATGGATGCTGGAGAGAAACCCCCAAAAGCCGTCTTGGCGCACGCGCGTGTGGTCGCTGGTCATGCGCGCCTTTTTCACTCGCCCGTCCATCCCAAAGACAAGAGTGTACGGGAGCTGCCTTCCCAGCGTACCGTTGCCCTCGTTGCAGCAGACGGTGAGCAGCTACCTATCTAGCATGCGTTCCCTTTACCATCAAAAGGACAGCGACGTAAACGAGTGGCTGGAGCTGCGCCGGTCCGCTGAGTCCTTCCTGCTCAACGAAGGCCCGTCACTGCAGATGCACCTGCGGCTGCAGAATGTGATGGGCCACAGCTACGTGCCTGAGTTGTGGACCCGCAACGTCTTCCTTGCCGCGCGTGACTCGCTGTGTCTGCACTCGAACTTTTACACCGTTCCTTTTTCGACGCACCTGCCCACCACTCTCCCCGAGGCGCGCGCTGCGGTTCTTATTTACCTGCTGATGCAGCTGAAGGGTCGCATTGAGCGCCGTACGTTGTGCCCCAACTTCATCGGCCCTCGTGATTGTGTGCCCTTGTCTATGGACCAGTACTCGATGGCGTTTAACACAACTCGCATTCCAGGACGTGAGGTAGACGTCCTCGAGCATCGTGGGGAGCGGGAGAACAGCTACGTCGTCATTCTGCACCGCGGTCGCATTTATCGAATGCCGGTCATTGACCCGCAGACGGGGCGCCAGCTCACCCCGCATCAACTGGAGGTGATGCTGCACCAGCTGCTCTTGGAGGTGGAGGAGGAGGTGAGCACCGGCCGCGACGAGTCTGAGGAGGACGACGCGGAGGACACGCTGGAGACGCTCGGGAAGAAGCGCTCATACCGCGTAGTGGAGGCGCTGCTGCCTGCCCTGACCACCGCATCCCGTGCCCAGTGGGCCGACGTGCGTACTAGCTATCTGCTTCACGACTCCAGCAACAACGGCCCCTTGCGCATAATCGAGAAGGCGCTATTCGTGGTCAGCTTTGATGAGCGATGCGGGACGGCAGTGCCTTCAAAGGCGAGCTCGGCCGTGGACGAGGTGAAGCGCCTCTCCATGAACTGCGCTCACTACCTCTGCGGCAACGGCTCCAACCTGTGGTGCGACAAGAGCTTCAATCTCGTCGTCCGCTCTGATGGGCACGTTGGCCTGCACGTGGAGCACTCGTGGAGTGACATGTCCACGTTTCTCGGGCTCTTCGAGCACGTGTCTGCGCAGGAGGAGTCTGCCGATCTCTGGTACGACACGGAAACCGGACACGCAAAGAAGCTGCCGGAGGACAAGCGTCGTGCCAAGCCGTTCCGTGCACCCAACATCGACAACCCGCTGTGCCCGAAGCGGCTGCGCTTCACCATCCACAAAAAGCTGGCCGCTGCTATTCGCCAGGCGCACACAGAGTTTCTCCTCAACACCAGCTTGCAGGTGGACCTCCACGTCGTGCGGTACAGCGGGTACGGCAGTGAGGTCCCCAAGAGCATGGGATGCAGTCCCGATGCGTGGGCCCAAATGGCCATTCAGCTCGCCCACTACGTTGATCAGGGAGGGCACTTCAGCCTTGTGTACGAGTCCGTGCCGCAGCGCATGTTTGCGAAGGGTAGGACGGAGGCGGTGCGCAGTGTTACTGACGTGAGTAGCGCCTTTGTGAAGGCGATGACCTCCACTGGAGGTGAGGATGATGCTATGTCTGCAGAGGAGAAGCGAGCACTGTTGATCGACGCCTGCGCCAATCACCAGCGCGCCGTGCAGGAGGCCGTGGCGGGAGGTGGAGTGGACAGGCATCTCTTTGCGCTGTTCATGGCGAGTGCTAGCCAGGAAACACCTTCCGACTTCCTTACCGCTGCCCTTCGCAAGACGAAGTGGAAGGTGAGCACCGCTCAGGCCCATCAACGCAACCTGCTCGACCGACTCCACCCTGCAGGTGGCGGCAGCTGCTATCACGAGACGCCTGGGTTCGGCTTTGGCCCTGTATCTCCCGATGGCTACGGTATCTCCTACTGTTTCTGTGCCAACGAGGTGCTCTACGTCACTATCACATCCTACAAGAACTGCGACGCCACGTCGTCGCGCACCCTCGGCAACCACATGACGAGGGCTCTCGATATGCTGGGCGCGCTCAGCGCGTCTGGTCGCGACGACTCAGCATCTCGCTGAGAAACGGAGAGCGTGCTGCAAGCAACTTGCGGCGGGATCCAACTTTCGAGGCCTCATTTCTCGTGTCGATAAGGACGTATGCAGTGTGCGGCCGCTAGGGAGGGAGGGGGGTGGCGTGGGACCCCTTATCTTCTCCTCTTGCTTAATGTTCTGTGTGGTGTCCGTCGCCCTTGGCCTGGTGTCCTACGTTCGCCCTGTCGAGGCTCTTTGCCTCGTCGTCTTCGTTAGGCGAGCAGCAACGAAACATCCGAGACAAGGAATGTAATCGATGCAGGGCTTGTATACGTCCGAAGCGCAGACGGGATGTGTGCCTGTCTGTGTGGGGAGGGGGACGGCGAGTGAGAGGCGCAGCCATACGGAGATTGAGAGAACTCTCTGTCTTTCTCGCGTGCCCGCTCCGCAGCGCTGTCGCCACATCCCTTCTTGATATCGCACACTCTCACTCAATCAGAGGGACAGGGGCAAGCTGCGTCGGTGACCTTCTTTGTGTTGTTCGCTTTTCGACTGATGGAGCGCACAGGCAGGAGACACGCATATACGGAGATATATATATATATATATACAAGCGAAATGCGAAAAGAAAAGGACAACCTCAGTAGCTTCTTCTTTCTCCCTCACACACACACACACACGGGCACACGTCTTCACCAACGTGCAGGATGACCACCGCCACCACAAACGCCTACTTTGCTCACGACGCGCATTTTTCGAACACACACACAAGCTCGCACGCACTAGAAAAGTGCGAGACGGATCTAACCCTCCTCTATACCGCATCCAGCGGCACTGAGTAGCAATATCCGTTCTCCAAAGCGTGGCCGATTTTAAACCCCTACCCAGGCGCCAGGAGTGCCGTTTACGCGTCTTTTGCATTGTCTCTGAAGCCACCACACACAGAACCGGAGGGGGGGGTCAAAGCACTGGCTTCTAGTGTACGCGACACGCGATCAATGCTCGCCTCAGGCTCCTCCAGCGCCGAAGGCGGCGCGAAGCGGTTCAGCCGCCAGCAGATCATTCAGCACGCCAAAAAGAGCTTACTCTACACGGTGTTCGACGTCAGGTGGGTGCCGCAGACTGCGTCCTTCGCGGTGGTCGGACAGTACCCAAACAACCACGGTGCGCTCTCCGTTTATCAGTTGCACCACGGCGATGTGCAGCCGACAGTCGAGGTGCGGCTTCCTCATCCGCTGAAATGCTGCACGTTTGGGCATAACGTATCCTTTAGCAGCAGCGGAAGGGGCAGTGGCGGGCACAGCAGCAACATCACTGCCGCCGGTGCGACGACGAACCAGATTGCAACTGGCGACTTTGCCGGCAGCTTGCAGATTTTCGACCTCAGTCGCCTCGGCTCAGCGCCCTCAAGCGCGTCCAACGCGCTAAGCGACGTGACGGCGGCTTCCGTACTTCACATACCCCATGCACATGAGAGCATCATCAACGCCATCGACGGCGCACGCTACTCAGGGCCACCGGAGGTGGCGACAGGGAGCCGCGACGGCTCCGTCAAGGTGTGGGACACCCGCCAGTCTAACAAGCCGGTTGCGTCGCTCAACCCTGCCGACCCTGCTCGCGCCCGCGACTGTTGGACAGTACGGCTCGGGAATAGCTTTGACCCGGACGAGCGCGTGGTCGCTGCGGGTTACGACAACGGTGACGTCAAAATATTCGACCTTCGCACGCAGAAGATGCTGCACGAGATGCACGTGAACAACGGCGTGTGCGATTTGGAGTTTGATCGGCCCGAGATTCCCATGAACAAGCTCCTCGTGTCGTCCCTGGAGGGTCGCGTGCGGTGCTACGACATGCGCACCTTGCATCCCAAGCTCGGCTACGCGTACGTGGAGGAGCGCGTATCGGAGGGGACGGTGTGGTGCTCTCGCGCGCTGCCACAGAATCGGGAGATCTTCTTGAGCGGTGGCGGCGGCGAGCTGACACTGTGTCTCTACAAGTACCCGCCAGAGCGCACTCTGAAGGACGGGGATGGGGTTCAGCGCGGCGTGGCGGGCGCGGTGGAGGAGCTGAACAAGGCGAAGATCGGCGATCAGCCGATCAACGCGTTGGACTGGAATCGCTCGAAGGAGGGGCTCGCTGTGTGCGCCTCTTTCGACCAGAGCATTCGGGTCATGCTGGTAACTAAGCTCGGTTTACTTTCGTAGCGACAAGTCGAGGAGGGGGTGGGGAAGGATGGGCGGAAAGGCGTCGCACCACTAGAATACGCACACGCCTGCACAGGGGCGCTGGTCGCTTTTTTTCTGACCTGACCCTCATCGACGAGGGCCTACAAACTGTGTATGTTTTATGTGACTGCGGCCTTGTTTGCCCCCCCCTCCCCGCTCACATGTCCGTCTCCGTTTGCATGCTTCGCGATGGCGTCCACTCACGGTGGTTACACGACCTCCCCTTTCTTCCTCTCGTCTCTCATCGTTGTGCTTCACTGGACTCATCTGCGTCGGTACGTGGGGTTGCAGCATGCGCGGCTGCAGATCGAAGACAACGTGAACACGTGGGCGCCCACTTTGCAGACACACACGCACACACATTTATCCATGATGGGATGCTGTTGCGGCTCGCTGTCATGTGCCTGTGCCGTTTGAGTTGTTGTTTATAGAGGGCGGCTGTTGGGTTGGTAGTACCTTTCTTGTGCGTGTGTGCGCGCGTATGAGCGATGACTGCAGTGGGCTGTGCATACCGCTCCCAGTCCTCTCCCGTTTTTACTGCTCTTCCGCTTGCCTGTGGCTTCACCTCACCCGTGCGTGCGTCGTGGACAACACAGCAGACGGGAGCCGAACGTGCGCAATGATGTACATTGTGCACTCCTACCGAACCACCGAGCAGCAGCAGCGGCAGTGGAAAGGAATGCAAACGAACACTCGAACGCACACCAACAGGAAGAGTACCCGACAAGCACGACATCGCTGGCATCCGCATAGACGTGAAGCGGAGGAGTAGGCCAAGCCGGGATGGAGGCGAGTCTCACACCATGTGCAAGCCTACGCGAATTTGACCTTTTTCATGGAAGCGATGAAGGAAAAGAGCGACGCCCCTCTGCGTGCAGCTGTGGGCCGATGCATGCTTTTCGCCTCTTTGTGTGCCCTTCACCATGCCGCGTCCCGACTCCTCTGCATCTTGTGGCGCTGTGCGTGGAGGGAGGGGGGAGAGGCTACACGATATCACCTCCGGTGGCTGTCGTCTGCGGATGCATGCACGCACTTTCGACGCCAAGGCAGTGGCGCTAAACTAGTCTCACGCTTTGACGCCCCATTCCTGTCTCTGCCGTGCGCTCTACGCTGATGCGGACGCTCACACGCGTCCACGTTCGAAGCTCACTTTTCTCTGTCTTCTTTCTTTTCATTTGGTTGCTTGCGTTGTGCATCTTTCTACAGCGTGGCAGCGACATACTGCGCGTCACTCTCTTGGCCTCTCTTTGTCGGTCTTTGATTTTATATACCTTATTCCTCTCCCAACTCTCTCGTTCGCCGAGCCTTCCCGCTGTAGCGCAGCCCTTCAAGGCACATTCGTCCTTCGTGCACCCGCTTCAGTTGTGTGTGTGTGTGTGCTATCGACGCAATGGCGACCAACAACGCGAACTACCGTATCAAGACCATCAAGGATGGCTGCACCGCCGAGGAGCTGTTCCAGGGTGATGGGCTGACGTACAATGACTTTATTATTCTGCCGGGCTTCATCGACTTTGGCGCTTCCGATGTGAACATCTCTGGCCAGTTCACGAAGCGCATCCGCCTCCACATCCCGATCGTGTCGTCGCCGATGGACACCATCACGGAGAACGAGATGGCGAAGACAATGGCACTCATGGGCGGCGTCGGGGTGCTGCACAACAACTGCACGGTGGAGCGGCAAGTAGAGATGGTGAAGTCGGTGAAGGCGTACCGCAACGGATTCATCTCCAAGCCCAAGTCGGTGCCGCCGAACACCCCCATCAGCAAGATCATCCGCATCAAGGAGGAGAAGGGGATCAGTGGCATTCTTGTGACGGAGAACGGCGACCCGCACGGCAAGCTGCTTGGCATCGTGTGCACGAAGGATATCGACTACGTAAAGAACAAGGACACACCGGTATCGGCGGTTATGACGCGACGCGAGAAGATGACGGTGGAGCGTGCACCGATCCAGCTGGAAGAGGCAATGGACGTGCTGAACCGCAGCCGCTACGGATACCTGCCCATTGTGAATGAGAACGGCGAGGTCGTCAATCTCTGCTCCCGTCGCGATGCTGTCCGCGCGCGTGACTACCCGCACAGCACACTGGACAAGAGCGGTCGACTCATCTGCGCTGCCGCGACCTCAACGCGCCCGGAGGACAAGCGGCGAGTGGCAGCCCTGGCGGAAGTCGGCGTTGATGTTCTGGTTCTGGACAGCTCTCAGGGCAACACGATCTACCAGATCGCCTTCATCAAGTGGGTCAAGTCGACGTATCCGCACCTCGAGGTGGTGGCAGGAAATGTGGTGACGCAAGATCAGGCGAAGAACCTCATTGATGCCGGCGCGGACGGTATTCGCATCGGCATGGGCAGCGGGAGCATCTGCATCACTCAGGAGGTTCTAGCTTGCGGTCGTCCTCAGGGCACGGCGGTGTACAAGGTGGCGCAGTACTGCGCATCTCGCGGCGTTCCGTGTACCGCTGACGGCGGTCTTCGCCAGGTCGGCGACATCTGCAAGGCGCTCGCCATCGGTGCCAACTGCGCGATGCTTGGCGGCATGTTGAGTGGCACGACTGAGACGCCTGGGGAGTACTTCTTCAAGGGCGGCGTGCGGCTGAAGGTGTACCGCGGCATGGGTAGCCTGGAGGCGATGAACCAGGGCAAGGAGTCCGGCAAGCGCTACCTCTCCGAGAACGAGGCGGTGCAGGTTGCACAGGGCGTGTCGGGGAGCGTCGTGGATAAGGGCTCTGCCGCGAAGCTCATCGCCTACGTCTCGAAAGGGCTCCAGCAGTCGGCGCAGGACATCGGCGAGATCAGCTTCGACGCGATTCGCGAGAAGATGTACGCTGGCCAGGTACTTTTCAGCCGCCGCTCCCCCACGGCCCAGGGCGAGGGTGGCGTGCACTCGCTTCACAGCTACGAGAAGAAGCTGTTTGCAGCCAAGATGTAAGACGTGCAGGCAGTTCTCCTCTCTTGGCCTACCTGCCCTCCCCTCTCGCATCATCCCCGTGCCCTTCTGTTTGCTGCTGCTTGAGCTTGAAAACGAACGTGTCTTGTTCGACGACTTGGCGTCTTTCACTGCTCCTGGCCAGCTCAGCGTTGTGGAGCGCACGCACGCAAAAGACGCAGCCCATACATTCCCCCCCCCCTCCCCAAGAGGTCAAGTTGCCCTCACGGGCTACTCTGAGCACGGCTTGGGTGAGACCAACCCCGTCATCTTTTTTCCTTGGCTGTTGTGTCCTGCGAGCCTGGCGTGCAAGAGGCATTCACCACGTGGCCCCTGAAATGGGGCAGGAGGGCTGCAGAGGTGCACGTGTGCGCGACTTGGGGGGGTAGTCAAAGAGAGGGAGAGAAGGGGGGAGGGGCGGAGTTGCTTTTGTCTACGCAATATGCTTGTGTGCCGCTCGAACTGCCCAGTGCGTTTTGTGTGCATCTTCATGAGGAGAGCACCAGCTTCTCATATGGAGAAGACTCATGAGCAACATGAACGTCGTCGGCAACGTTTGGCAGGTGCCTGGGGAATGAGTCGTCTCTCCGTCTCTCGCACCTGTCTCCGTGTGCGTGATCTGTCTTACGTTTCCTTGCCGAACCCCTCGACCAGCGAGCCTGCCTCGCCATCGCATGAAGAGGCCTCTTCTCAACGCAAGTTGACACGTAATCTTAATCGACCTAACGCACTCAAGGCATAACATATCATATCCCCCCTCGCCTCCGCCTGGCCCGTTGTTTCGCGCCGCATTCCTCGGTATCGCTTTGAGTGAGACACCCACCGACGCGCCATCCCAAGCAGTGCAGGCGTCTGCAAGCGAACGCGTGCCTCTCCCTCTGTTGTTGCTGGCATTTCTTTCGCTACTGGGCTCCTCTCTCCTTTTTATCTGTGTTGAGTGGCGCTTCGGCTTTGTAACTCTTCACGCACGCGCGCACAAACGTGCTGGGGGCCGCCGTCGGGTTTCTTTGTGTTTCCTGATGCTTGTCGGCGTGGCTTCCGTACCAAGAGCGAGGGGTCGTCTCTACTCCGCCTTTGAGGCAGAGAGAAATGAAGACCCCCAAATGGACGCGCAGTGCATGAGTGGACCGCGGCTGTATGTGCGCGTGCGTGATTCAATTCGAGTGGCTCCCAGACGTCCTCATTTCTTTCTTCGCTATCAAAATATATCGCTCCCAGCCACATCGATAACCTTTCATGTGGTGTACCAGCGTCTTTGTCACGTTGCACGAATGGGGGTGCCTCGAGACTTTCACTTGCGTCCTGCGCCTATTCACCAGTCTCGCGCACACAATTCATCCTGTGGAATCTGCCATCGTCTGCGGAAGAGAGTGGTGCTCACGCCACGCACGTACGCATCGAGGTGTGTGAACGTGTCCCTCTCACTTTGTGGCGTGCGTCGTTGCCAGGAGCGGTCTCTTCGTATCTCCACTTCTTCACAGCTCAGCAGCCGATGCACCTCTTCCATGAACCTCCTTTTACCACGTGTCTGCCCGCCTCTCTACGGTGTGGTATCGTCTTGCGGTCCGTCCGTCGTGCATGCGCGTTGCACTCTGTGCAGTATCACCACCACTTCTACGCACAGACAGAGAGAACACTATCGAAGGCAACACTCCACAAGAGAGCCACAGCGGAACAACAAGAAGCAGCGCACTCATATATATATATATATACGTATTTGCCTGCGTGCGCCTTTCTTCACCTCCCCAGCCTCGTCAACCCTCCCTCCACTTCCCTTTTGTGTTCTTGCTCTTGTAGTCCCAAGATGCGTCAACGCAAAGGTGTGCCGACCCCTGTGGTCCCGTCCACCGCCGCAACGCACGCTGCATACCCAGGCAGCTCGGGCAGCGACCACCACTCCGTGCACCAAGCGAGCTCAACGAACACCCGCGACCTCAACCACCGAGCAGCAGCCACTGCCGATACGGATACAGATGCCGGATCGTTTCAACGGCGCGCAAATGTGCTGGAGGAAATGGAGCACTCCCTCTACTACGCGCCGCAGCTCTTGTGGCTGCAGGTGATGGATCGAATACCGTACGAGCTCACTCACTACTTTGTGTCCTCCCTCCCACTCCACCACGAGGTGATGCTGAGTGGAATTTGTGAGCAATACGGACGCCCGTACTCCGCAGAGAAGCCGTGCGATGTCGAGCTTCTGGGGCGCTTGTGGAACGGCCATAGCAGGGTGATGTTTGCGGCGGACAACCTGGTCTTCTCGGCAGCGGCTCACTCTGTGAATGATCGGTGGAAAGAGATGGGCTTTCAAGGCACTGACCCCTCTACGGATTTCCGTGGAGCCGGCATTTTTGGTCTCGCACAGCTTGTGTACCTCGTGGAACACCACCCTGAGCAGTGGAGCGCAATCCTGACTCCCGACTTCATGGCCGCTGCCGCAGGGCTGAACGTGACGATGCGCCTCGCGACACTGCTTGGCATCAGCTCGTCCCTGAATCAGTTCAGCACTTCAATTCTCTCCACATATTCCGCGCGCGAAGCTCGTCGGCGGTTGTGCCGCTTCATCTTCGATCCGAACGTCGATGTTGCCATTCAGCGACTGAGCGAGGTCTACTGCTTTGCCATGCGTCTTCTGCATTACCGATGGATGCGCTCGACGCGCAACATCATGGAGCTGAATCAGCAGCTTAGCAACATGTACACAGAGCTGGACCGTCTGCTGTTTCTGTGTAATACACTAGAGGAACTGTGCAGCCTCCTGTGATGGGGCCGACCTTTCCGTTCTCCCAGCAATGTCGCCGACGAACGCGCGTTGCTGACAAGAAAGCCTTCAGTCCCGCTCCGCCTGCAGGTATTATGGAGCGGCTGGGAAAACGCTGTACTCTGCTTCTCTCCTCCTTTCGGTCACGTGGTTGGGCACCGCACCTGCGCGTTCCTCTCGTGTGCGTCGTGTGTGTGTGTGTTGGGTGACATTGTGTTGTCGACACGTTTCCTTGACTCTTCCTCCGTGACTTCTCTCGCTTACGCTCGCGCTTTCTTCGTGAGCTGTGAAGAATGGACACGTTAGGGCTCCTCTCTTCTCTTCTGTCAGACTTTTGTTGCTCCGTTGCTTCGCCGTTTGCCGTTCTGCCCTCTCGCGATGGCGCTTTCAGCGCTAGACGAGATGCTGAGGAAAAGACCCATTTAGGCGACTAGTTGCAGCTTCTGTCTGTTCGTGTCTGTGCTGGACGCAACTTCTCCTCCAGTCTGCGGATTGTGTACGCA
Source organism: Leishmania mexicana MHOM/GT/2001/U1103 (assembly GCF_000234665.1). Taxonomy (NCBI): domain Eukaryota; phylum Euglenozoa; class Kinetoplastea; order Trypanosomatida; family Trypanosomatidae; genus Leishmania; species Leishmania mexicana. Next base: position 631,797 of record NC_018323.1, read on the forward strand.
CACTGTGTCTGTGCCGGCGCTTTGCACCACCGGTCCTGCTTTGCCTCGACAAAGCCGTTTTCACACCGGCGCGCGTGGCGCGTAGCCCCTCCTCCGTGGTGCTCCCATCCAACGATTTCTACGCGACCGCAAGGCGGCGTATGGATCACTCTGTTGATTCCTCGCCTTTTCAACTGCCTCGTCCTGGTGTGGCGTTTATGCAGATGCTGGCACGCACTCAAATCTCCTGCTAGCACACCACCCACCCACCCACACAAGCACACACTTTTCGAACACGAGGCGCGCGCTCTTACGCAGTGGGCCGCTGTCGCTGCTGCGGTCCTCTAGGCCTTGGTGCAGTGCGCCACGCGACGGAGAGGGCGGAAAGATGAAGCGCACACACCATACCGATGCTGGGGTCTGCGAGAAGAGAAAGCTACGAACCTGTTCGACGCCCCTAATTGGCGACTGCATGCGCCAGCTGGCGGAGCAGCTGAGGGGCCGCGATGGTGTTGTCGCTGTGGACCCACTGGCGTGCGTCAATTTTCATGAGGAGGCTGCGGCGCGCACCGCACTAGAGGCTCTCTCGCTGCTCCTCTTGGATAAGCCCAGTGAGCAGCGCACGGATGGCATGTGTGCACATCGGCAAACGTGGTGTGGGATTGGCGTTTTGCGTGGCTGGGAGAGTGACGTAGCCTACAGCTGTGGAGAGGGCGGAAGCGTGCTATGGAACGTTGTCCCCGTCGCCCTCACCGTGGTGCCATGGCAGGTGGAGTTGCCACTGCGGCTGCAGGATCTCGTGCTTTGCCAAGGCCACGTTGCATCCATTGACCAGCTTGATTACGGAAGCAGTGATGTCGGCCCCGTCCCGGACACCTTCCTGACGCGTGAGGCGGTGGTCTTGCTTCGTGGGCTGCCACGTTGCCGCGTGCACGCGGTCTCCGGCCGCTTCCCTCTCTTTAGTCGGGTCGCACCTCCCTCTTTTTCGGCGGCGCCTCGAGGTGTCGCGACAACGGATGCGGCCTGGTCGTTGGTGCCTTCACGAGAGGTCTCTCCTGTGCGATGCACCGCGGCTGCGCAGCGGCACGCACGCCGACTGTTGCCCTTTTTGGTGCGTGGTTTGTCGTCTCTGATGGAGCCGTTTTCTCCGCGGAACGATAGGTCTGTGCCGGAGTGCTGGACTGTGGTTTCTTACCCAGATGGACTGCCGCGCGCAGAGGCAGGGCGTGAGGAGGCCGACGTTGTCCCTCGTGACATCAGTGGTTCCGCCGGCGCCGCCTCCGCACACGAAGCCAATGTGCACGAGTCTGATTGTTCCTGCGAGGCGGCACCGTTCTTCATTCTGCCGTCCCACCTGCTGTGCCGCTCGTTGCGCGTCGCGGTTGGCTGGCAGAAGATCTCGCCCTCCTCACGGCCATTGGCGTCGGAGGTGCTTCAGCGTCTCTGCTGCCTTGTGGATGGTGTTGCGCTCTGCACAGACCGAGGGGTCACACTCACATCCCGGACAGTCTGTAGTACCGGTCAGGAGACGCGTTCTGCCATCATGACAATTCAAAAGGCGTCCAGCATGTGAGCTGCGACGCCATGGAAGCCCCTCCTCGCCGTTCTTCCGAGTTCCTGCGCCCACGTTCGCTTTCTGTGTATTCCCTTCGGCATCCCGCCTTTGATGTCTCTTGTCCCTCCGATGGTGCGTGTTGTGCCGCACATCACCCGCAGCCCGTCATCGAGGCAGTCTCCTGCTACATTTCTTTGCCACCCAGAACGAACAAGGAGGAATGCACGCCAATGGCACGAAGGGAGGGGGCGCCATCTTCTATCCAGCAGCGTGTGCCTCTCTCGCTTTCTCTTCCCTTGGAGTGGCGCCTGTTCATATGCCAGACGCATCGGATAGCGCGGGCGGTGGTGGTGGTGGAGAGAGTTTGAGGAGGTCCATGGGGGTCATGTGCCTTTTCACGTTCTTGGCTCCTCCACTCCACTGTGCCTTGTGTGCACATCCCATTCGTTGCTTTCTTGCTGCTCCTCGCTTCCGCGGCTTTGCTTCGCCGTGGTAGCACGCCAGAGCCCTTCCCCCGGGACGACGCGCTTCTTCACTGTACATGTACCGCATTACCTGCTGCTTCTCTTGCACTTTTCTCCCTCGCACTCCATCTCGTTGTGTGACTGTTGTGTTGGGCGACACTGCCTCCTCTCCATACGGTGACACGCACGCAAACATCTTCGGCTTGACAAGCACTCCTCGATTCCCGATACCGTTGCAGCAGCGAGGCCGATGCACCAGCAGAGCGGCCGCACCTCTTTTTCACAGCCCCTGATCTTTCTCCCGCGTCTTTTCATCTATTTCTGTTGCTATTAGCGAAGTCCTTCTCTTCAGCGTGCGTGCGCACGTTTTCGGACCGTCGCTGTCGCACGTACCAACTGTTGGGCTTCGCTCTCTCTGTCGCACGCAGTGCTAGGCGACTGCGCGGCTCAGCGGTGGCTGTGTTTCCCCGGGCTCATCTGCGTGATTTTCCTTCTCTCTCTAGACAATGGATCCTCTGCAAAGGGAGGCGTCCAGAAACAGCGAGGAGGGGGCGGCGGGGGGAAAGGGGTCCTCCTACTTCCGCGGCTTCTTTGACGCAGAGAAGCGCCGCAAGGTGGTCAACCATGACCCTACGGTAGGCCAGGCCATTGGCGGCGCCGTTGTAATGGCACTCCCGGTGGCGCTCATCATTGTTTTAGTGATGCGTCGACGCGCGCGCCTCGCCGCTCAGGCGGGATCCGGCGCCGCGCCGAAGGAGGGCGGCTTCTTCAGCGAGATGCAGAAAATGATGCGACAGACTGTTAATCCAATGGGTGAGAAGGATTTCAAGGTGTCGGTGAAGGACACGAAGTTCAGCGACGTCATTGGTATACCAGAGGCACTGGCAGAAGTACAGCAGTACGTCAACTTCCTGAAGATGCCGCAGGTTTTCACCCGGCTTGGCGGCCGCCTACCGAAGGGTTGTATTCTCACAGGAGAGCCCGGCACCGGCAAGACGCTGCTCGCAAAGGCGGTGGCTGGTGAGGCGAATGTTCCCTTCTACAGCTGCAGTGGCTCTGACTTCATCGAGGTATACGCCGGCTCCGGACCAAAGCGAGTACGCGAGCTCTTCGCGGCAGCCAAGAAAGATGCCCCGTCTGTTATCTTCATCGACGAGATCGACGCCGTCGGCTCGCGCAGCAGTGGGAACGGTGCGATGGGTCTCAGCAGCGAGGAGAATCGAACCATCAATCAACTGCTGGCCGAGTTGGACGGGCTGCAATCAAACGAGGCGGTCGTCGTGTTTGCGGGTACGAACTTTGTGGACAGCCTAGACAAGGCACTGCTGCGCGAGGGCCGCTTTGACCGCAAGGTCGAGATCCCGATGCCGGACAGGCAGGCTCGCCAGGACCTCTTCCGCCACTATCTTAGCCGCATCGCCTGCGAGGATGCCATCTCGCTCTCGAAGAAACTGGCCGAGCTGACTCCTGGCGTGTCACCAGCCACCATCGCAGCCATCGTCAACGAGGGTGCTCTCAGCGCCGCCATCAAGGACAAAGCCGCCGTCACCGCCGTGGACCTCCTCCCCGCGATCGACGACGTACTCATCGGCAAGAAGCACCGCAGTCGCATGAGCGACGATGCTGCGAGAAGGGTGGCACTACACGAGAGCGGCCACGCACTTGTGGCATGGCTGCTCCCGGAGCAGACAGACGTGGTCAAGATCTCCATCACGCCGCGCGGCCCCGCCGGAGGCTTCACCCAGCAGGTCGGCCGCGAGGTGTTGGACATGGCGACGGAGTTTTCGCTCTTCACGGACATTTGCGTCATGCTGGGTGGACGGCTGGCGGAGATGACGCAGCACGAGTCCCTCACCACCGGTGCTCAGGACGACTACCAGCGGGCGACTCAGACAGCTATCCGTGAGTTCCTGGCGTTTGGCATGTCTCGCCAGGTTGGTCTCCTCTCGTACGAACCGCAGCGACTCACCGAGGGCCGCATGCACCAGAAGCACTCGGAGGCAGCGCATAAGATGGCGGAGGAGGAGGCGGCCCGGCTGGTCGCTGCCGCGTCTGATCACGTGAAGGTGCTCTTGCGGTCTCATGATGCAGTACTGCGGAAGCTAGCGGCTTCGCTCTTCGAGAGGAAGGAGCTGCTGCGCGAGGATATAGAGGCAATTGTGGGACCGCGCCCTGGAACCAGCTCGGCCGTGTCGGAGCAGACGCGTGCGGCGCTTCGCCGCTTCGTCGACGCGTCTGAAGCCGCAGCGCTGCAACGCCAGACTGCAAGAGAGGCGATGTGTGCCACCCTTTCTACTGCGTAAGGTGGAGGGTGGGTGGGTGACACAGGCACACGCATGCACGTGCAACTCCTGGCTGCCTTTTGCTCATGGCCCCTTCTTTTCTCTCCGTATGTGTTGCTCTCTTTTCGGCGCTGATCAAGCAACGCTCACCCCTGTAACTCACGGAGGTGTGTTGACACCGGCGACTATGTCGGTCGCGTTGAGCTGTTGTTGAGCGACGCTTGCTAGTTTACAAAGAGAGACAGAGATCCGTTGCGGAATGCCCACATCCACATGAACATAGATGTGTTGACCCCGCATTTTGCCAGAGGGGGTGGAGATAATAGGCTTGGATCTGCATCTCAAGCACTCCTGAGACAGACTTGTGAGCATCCCCGCTGCGTTGAGCACGTGAGGAGGTGTGCCTTATCCTGCATAGGACGGAGTAGCTGAGGGCCGTCACTGTCGCTTGTCCGTGCAGGTCAGTGCGAGGGCTCTTTCAGTCCCACTGCTGTGAATCGGTATCTGGGCAACCGCCTTGCCACGTTGACCCGCGCAACTCGCGCTGGTCAGCTCCTTATCTAGTGCTCTGCTCCTTGGTTTCGTGTTCGCACCCATCTGTGTACCAGCGCCTTGCTTTCCTCCCTCTCCTGCCTTCTCGATCCGCTTTCACACGCCGACATCCTAAAGCAGCGTAAGAACACAGTCAGATACGCGACACCTTTCCAGCCGCGTGCTCGTAGCCGTGGCTGTGTGGTTTTTCTTTCCCTTCATCGCCCCTCTCCGCTGTCCCTGTTCACCTGCTTCCGTCCCTCTCATTCGCCCTTGCCGTTGTAGCTATGCAGCAGCCACGCCCTGGGCCTACCCAGGCGGCGCCGCGCTCTTACGACAAGAAGGGGTACCAGACCATCTACCCTCAGTACCTCGATTCCTACCTGACACCCAGCGAAGGCCGGCGTCTCACCAAGTCGCAGGGCGTCGAGCACCCGACGATGGAGGAGATCCTTAATGCACTTAGGGTTCTAGGCTACACGGATGTCATTGTAGACCCGGCCCGCTCATACCCGCGGAGTCAGAGCACCACCAAGTTTCCAATGGTGCCGCGCGGATGCATCAAGGTTGCCATCAAGACGCCGGTGGACGAGCACTACATCAAGAAGAGCGACTTTGACACACAGACGCGCAACGCTGTGGTGAGCAACATCGACACCAAGCAAGAGCTCCTCCGTCGTGTCGCCGCGCTCATCAAGGAAAAGATGCCAAACCGACCGCAGCTGACGACCGTGGAGGACATCATCACTGCGTATAATCCCACACCGCAGCCGAAAAGCAAGAAGTAGGGGATGGACCCGCTAGACGGGTGGTGGTGGTGGTGGGGCATACGGAACCGCATATGCCTGCAACTGGCACGCAGCATGAGCTCTCTCTCTCGTTCTTTCTCTGTACGTCTGCGTGTGTGCCGGTGCGAAGATGTGCTTCCATCTGAGTAACGAAGCTGTCGACGTTGTCGCTGGACGACGGTCAAAGTCGAACGAAGCGGTGAAGCTGGAAAAAGAAAGGTGAATGCACCTCGAACGCGCGAACTCGTGAGTGGCGACTGGGCACCTCAGCGGGGGGGGGGCGTCACGCCTTTTCCTCTCAAACCTCGCTTTGCAGGAGGGAAGGTGGAGGAGGACGACAAGGGCAAACGCCGATGTGTCGAGGCCCACCTGTGCAGCCTTGCGCCCTGGCTCGAGTGAGCAGATGTGTGGGAGGCAGCGCGTGCGGCTCACTTCTTGTGTTGTCCTCGACACGACTAGCACACCTGCGCTAGAAGACTACGCCGGCGGTTGGGTTTTCCCACCTCCTCTCTTCACGCCTCTCACCTGACTCCGTCGCTTTTTTCTGCTCTCTTCCTCTCCCTACCTCGTTGCTCGTCACTCTCGCCTTCTCTTTCTGCTCGTGCCTCTTGTTGTTTTCATACGTTCGCATGTAGGGTCGACAGCAAGCGCGAGGCGCGGCTGACCTCGGTCTTCAGCCGGCCTTCACGAGCGTTTCATTCTCAACAGAATTCACCGCCACCTCGCGCTCAACTGTAGCGCTTTAGTCCTCGCACAGCCACCTCGATGTGCACGTGCGCCGAGACGGATGAGTGGCTTTCCTTTGTTCTCATTAGAAGACACCTGCGACATCGAGGACAGGCAGCACGGGGGGGCTGTGACGCTCTCCACTGCAGGCGGTGAGATGAGCGCACGTCGCAGTCGACTCCGCCGCGTTCGGTGGCTGCCGCACCAGCGCATCGTGGTGCTCAAAGAGGTCGATTTGTGGGCCGAGGACTGCGTAACAGAGGATGTGGACGTCGTTGCGGAGAGGCTTTGGCGGATGCGCGTAGATGCGAGCCGCAACGGCAGAGCACAGTACTTGGCCGAGTACCTGGCCCTCCATGTCGACTCCTCGCGCCACTATCAGTGGCTCCTCAAAAGCTACGGCCCTTCGCTTCGGGACGTGTTGCTCACTCCCTCCCTGACTTCCTTCACAGAGGAGCGCTGCAAAGGCGTGCTGCGCTGTGTCCTCCTGGCGCTCGATCAGCTGCACCGAGTGTCCATGTACGTGCACGCCGACGTTAGCCTCGGCAATGTCTTGACTTCACCGACGAGCTGTGACGACGTTGTGTTGGGGGACTTGGAGAGCGTGAGCCCGATCGGTGCGGTGCCTAGTGCGTGTCTTGGGTCATACCTCTTCATGGCGCCGGAGAGACTGGTGGACGGCGCACTGCCCCTCGCCCCGCACGACGACATTTGGGCGTTCGGCGTCGTTTGCTACAACCTGCTAACCTGGGAAGTGACGCATCCATGGTGCGTTCTAGGGACGAAGTCCGATCACTCAGAGAACTACTGGGCCTTCTTGGACCTCATGTCGAAGGCGAAGGACGTGCCGCCGTGCCAGCTTCTGTTGCAGTCGCCCCTGTCACGGTGCTCCAAAGAGGCGCTGGCGTTTGTTGCGTTATGTTTGAGTTGGGACCCGGCATGTCGCCCTTCTGCTGCGGAGCTGCTACAGCACAGCTGGCTGCTTTCCCCATGAAGGTCGTGGCGCACGTGTGAATCCGCTAGTGTGAGTGACTTTACACGAATTACATGGAGGGCGACGAAAACGAAAGATGTGTGAGGGCATTCGATTTTGGGCCCAAACTTTCCCATGTTTCTCTTTGGCGCCGGCTGGCGCCTGAGCGGCGCTTCACGTCCCACGTTCACTACAGTGAGAAACTTGTGCGCCACCTTTCACCATGCCTTGTCTCGTGGGATGCGGTCTCTCTGCGTACGCCTCTTGTGACGCCGCTACCACCGTGTACTTGGGCATCGATGTGCGCACGGATTAATGCGCTGTGCTTTGTTTCATCTGTTTAGCTGCTCCCCCTACCGTCTTCCTCTCTTATCTCTGCCCTGTGGGCTTCCCTCGGCGTTGGTCGTGGCCCCACGCACGCCTGACGCCCTCAACGCGTCGGCTTCAGGGAGTGCGCGTGCATCTGTTCCGAGTCCGAAACACGAGAGCGAATGCACCGAATCGTCAAGGTCAACGTCGGGGGCCGTTACTTCCAGACGCGGCTCTCCACGCTGCTCCGCTTCCCCGACACAGCGTTTGCCAAGATGTTCGCGGGACTGGCATCGGCGAGCGCCTTACCGTCCACTCCATCGCCGCCGCCGCAGCCCACAGAGAGCGAGGATGTGTTTGTGGATGCTAACCCCGACGTCTTTGAGAAGGTTCTGGGGTTTCTGCGCACCAACCGCATCCAGCTGCCTTTGAATGACGAGGGTCTGCGTGCGGAGCTCGTCCACCATCTCAATTCCTGGGACCTCATGCCGCATGCCTTCCCTGCGTCTGCTGCAGACGGTGCCGTGGAAGGGGAGGAGGCTCATCTCATCGAACTCCCCGACGTGTGCGTGGTGCAGCTGTGCGACCACATGCAGCACGACCAAGGTGTGAAGCGCCACGCCATGACTATCACCTACGGCGCCGACGGCTTTCAGCTCCGAAAACTCACGCAGATGATCCGCCGAGACCTGAATCAGCAGCTCTCTTCCACTTACTGGCAGTGCTACCAAACCAACGAGCGGGCGGCCTTCTTTGCGACCACCAAGGTGGCCAACGGCGCCGCGGACATCCTCACCACCTCCATCACGCAGCAAGTTGTCCAGCACACGGAGAGACTCGGCTACCACTTGGCCACCTCATATGTGACTCTGAGCCCCGATGTTGTGCACACGAGCGTGCGCATGCTCATCCACAACTTTATCTTTCGACGGGTGCGACTCCCTGCCTTGGAGCCTGCAGATGAAGCGTCGCTGCTGGGCGATGAGGGGGAGGAGGTGGAGACGTACCAGAACTTTGAGTCGCGCCCTGTGGGCCCGCAAAAGGTGCAGTGGGCAGACTCGCCATCGAGGCCGCCGGCACAGGACATCTCCACTGACCTTTGGAAGTAACGTACGTCCTGGTGTGGATGCACTCGTGGGCGTGCCCGCGCGCACCGTCACCTAAGCAGCTCCTTCACAGTTGATGCACACTTGTGTGGCTTCATAAACCAGAAGGCAAGATGAAGTGAGAGGCGCCTTGTAGCCCTGCGCTAGTGAGGCTGCGCCGGCGAGTGCGTCAGCTGATAGCTACGCATCACCTGCGGCTCGGCGTGCGACCCCCGCCCTCCTCCCCCCTATCGCCCAGTTTAGGTGTACACATGCTCTGTGATGTTTCGATCCCCTCTACCTCGTCCATATCTCTCCGCCCTGTCTGTCGCACGCTCATCGAAAGAAGCACAGCCACTCATCCCACACCCACACGCCACACTCATCATCCTCTCTTCAACCCACTCAATCCTCTTCCGTTTGCTGCACTGACACGCACGCTATTGCGGCTACCCGTGCCAACGTCGGTGAGAGAACAGCGAAAGAGGGCGCAAGCGTGCGCATACATTGGTCCGTTCTATTTTTGGTGCTCCCCCGCTCTGCACGTTTGTTCACGAGCGCGTCAGCATGTCTTCCAGAGTAGCTGGGTCGTACAAGAAGGCGCACACGCTGGAGGCGCGCCTGCGCGATGCGGAAAAAGTCCGTGAGCGTGCCCCCGATCGCATTCTCGTGATTTGCGAGAAGGCGGAAAACTCACCCGTTCCTGATCTGGACAAGAGCAAGTTCTTGGTACCGCCGGACGCGACTGTTGGCGGCTTTCTCGTGAGCATCCGTCGTCGCATCACCATGGAGGCCGAGAAGGCGCTCTTTCTCTTTGTGGGTGACAGCGTTCCGGCAAACAGCACTCTCATGAGCGACCTCTTCAATCGCTATAAGGATGAGGACGGGTTCTTGTACGTCACGTACTCTGGCGAGAACACGTACGGCTGGCGGGGTCTGCACTAGAGGTCGCGATTGTGCGGCGCACACCCCCACCCCAAGTTCCTCGCGAGACATGTTTGTTGCTGCAGATGTGTGCGCGTTCACGAGTGTATCTGCCGTTGCCCGTAAAGGCTGAGACCCGTTGTTGCCGCTGTTCCTCTCGCTTTGGTTCCCTTTCCGCGCGCGCGTTCTCTCTCCACCAACACCCCCACCTCCAGTGTGGCGTGAGTTTCTGCTTTCGTTTTTTTCCTTCGCTTTCTCACGTTTGAAGTATCCCACACCTCCGTCAGAGACGAACAACGCACGACACACACCACCACACATCACACCACATACACACGCCGATGTCTCTCACTCACTCTCTCTCTTCCTGCTCGCTGCTTGTTTTGTTTGCCCACTTCTCTTGTTTCGCTCTTTGTGTATGGGCTTTGCTTTCTTTTTTCTCTTTCCTCTCTTCTTCATCTCTGTATCTGTGCGTTGCGCGTATGATGACAGCATCTGTGCGTGCGTGTCTGTACGAATGCCTCCTTTGTCAAGGTATCCAGGTCGAATGGGGGGGGAACTACATCGACTCTTCCGCTGTAGCGGGGTATTATGGACGTGAGTGTGTGCCCTCTTGCATTATTGCGGCGACTTGTTTTTCTGCGTAGATGTTTGCGGCCAAGGCGACCTTTGAGAAATAGAGAGTGATGACGAATCCGAGCACAGACTCGCGCACACCCAGAGGGCCACGCGTTAATCGGCGCCGGCAGCATTACCGCCCCAACGGTGGGAAAGCCGGTGACTCCGTAAGAGGGACAAGAGAGGGAGTAGAGCTGAATAAGGTGAGTGCAAACCCTGCGACCCGATCGTATCCCATCGCTGAGTGTCTCGCACGTCTCCTCAACCTTTTTTTCTCTCGCTCTCTCTGCGTCGGTGCGTGTGCGTGTCTGGGCATCCCTCGCTCTCTCTGCGTCGATAACGTTCTTTGGCTTTGTCCGCCACTTCGTCCCTCTCGCCGTGTGCCCATCGGCACACCTTATCATGTCTCTCTCCCTCGTTCGCTTGCCATCTTTGCCTTTTTCTGTGCTACCATGTTTCTTCTGTTTCACTGCGTGTGCCTGTGGAGTGATTCTGAGGTGAACGAAATCACGTAAGAAACGAAACGATGAGCTGCATCTGTGCTTGTGGAGGAGGAGGAGAGGATGACGGGGGGACCGGTAACCTCTGCTTACACCCTCTCTGGAGCCGTAGTGCGTGGCGTTGTGGACTGCGGCCACCGCTGCCGCCGACGCCGCCTTTCTGCTTTCCGTGTAGGATTGGGGTGCATCCTCTGTTGAGGCGGCACAAAACGCTCCATTACCTTGGAAACGACTCCTAAATGGTGCAGAGAAGGGCAAAAAGCGGAGGGGGGGGGTCATACCCTGACGTGCAGGGCAGACGGCCTCTCATGTACCTTAAGAGGCTCTTCTTTCTTCATCATCTCCGTCCTTGTCGAGGTGGCACCCCAGCTGACGCTCTTTCTCCTTTCCCTCTCCTCTCTCGTTCTCTGCCCGATCCGTTCAGTCGCGGTGCGTGTTCGCGTCCACGACACTCTCTCACCATCGCCGCCGCCGCCTCTCTACCTTTGTGCCTCTTCTTGCCTCACTTCACTCCTTTCACCCCCCGATTCAGCCACACACACACACACACACAACGACTTGAATAGGCGACTGACGCCTTTTTTTGTCTCTAGAACGTGGTGTGCGGCCTGCGCTGACTACGCTGATGGAAGGGGCCGTTTCAGCAGGCGTCTGTTCCTCGAGGTGACAACTCGTTGCCTCCTTGGTGGCCGCGCTGGCTGGCTTCTGGCGGTCTGTCCCTTTGTGCTGGATTTTGGCTCTTTGCGAAGCCTGCACAGCAAACGTGAGTCCTGTTGGAGGCAGCACGCATGGACATTATCAGGTGATTTTCCCTCCTCTCTTGTACCACTAGCAGTGCTCTTTCGGTATCTCCGCGGCTCACACGGATCTCGTCGCACTCGTGAGGATGCGCCGCCTCTTCAATTTGGAGAGGTTTCACCACCATCCTCTTCAGACGATAATGTGGGCCTGTGTGTGTATGTGCCTTACAGCCGTTGTATCGACGGTGTGGTGCGTGCTGGAAGTGCGCTCTCGCTATCGCCCTCTGAGAGGAAACTACGATGCGATCACTGAGACTTCACACGGGGTCGTGGCATCTCGGCAGCCATTCGACGGTAAGGCGCGACACAGCGCTGAATCTTTGGCAGTGTGTTGGCGAGGGCGGTCTTCGACGCTCGGCAACTGAGCAGAACCGCTGCACACCCTCGCGCATTGGCCACGGCGCTGTTCTACGGTCTTCATCGGATTGACTGCTCTTGGCTTCCTCTAGTGACCCCTGCACTGCCGCTCCCCGCAGCAGTGGTAGCCACACCGCTGCTTCTCTTCATCCACGGGAGCGCCGTTGGCTACTCCCGGGCCAGGTATTGGAGTAGTGCATCGAAGTGCTGCCTTAGTGCATTTAGCATGCGGGTGGACACCCCCTCCGCGCTCGCTGAACAGGGGAACGCTCACCGTGGTCATGTGGTCGTGACGCAAACCGAGCACGTAGCGGATGTGGTGGGAGCCATGGCTCACGAGGAACGGGATGTTGTTCATGAAGACGTGCGCCGTCCAGTGCTGCTTGTGACGGACTTGATGGGTGAGGTTTTTGCTCGCATGGTGGCGCAGCTGCTGGGCCCAACTGTGACGCTGGCCAGAATCATTAATTTCAACCCACCTCCACGGTTCCTCTCACCGGTGCCGGATGGGCCACCCATGCTGGATGTTTACGGCGCCATCACTGTGGCCGCGTGGAAACCATCTGATGCTTGCCCAGCCTCCCCCCTTGCTGCTACCTTCACTAGACTGACCAGCAGCGAGCTGCTTTACTGCTAGGCTTTGGGCAACTGCGCCGTACGGGACTCCTGTTGTCGCGGTAGGACCCACCTTATTTCTACAACTTCTGTGGATACAGACTCACCTGTGAAGAACGCCAGAACGTATCCATTGGTGTAGCGCAGCGTGTACACCGTTTCCGCCTTCGACACGCTCGCCTCCTCCGTCTGTGGGCATTTGACTTCACACGGGGGCGTGTTACTTGATCCTTGGCCGATGGTGTTGGCGGCGCACTTACCTGTCTCATCTTCGCTTGCCAGTGTCGACGATACACAGCGTATGGCAAAGGTGGTGCTGGACATTGCAGATGCCCATGACGGTGGTACTGCGTCAGACACTCCCTTGTTCCCTGCAGCATCGCTTGCCGCATACCGTAGGCCAGGCGTTGCGAAGGCGGTTTATGCGGCTACGCGTGGCCGCTTGCCTGCATAGCGACTTGGACCTATCGGACCTGCACCCATACATGCGCACCGTGGTGGCTCTTCGAACTGCTCCACTCGTTTTTCATCACATGCATGCTTGACGATCCTACATGGTAGCCGGGAGGAAGAGGAGGGAGGGGGGAAAGGCAGAATAACGGACGCATAAGGTAGAGAGCGCTTCGTCGCCGTATGCATCCGCCATGCGCGACTCAGAGGTGCACTTTCTTTGTTGTGACGCTCGTCTTGGCTCAGTACGTGAGCAGAGCGAACTGCTGACCACTTTCTCCTGAAGGAGATGGGAGTACGCAGATCTCAACTAGGCGCCATCTGATGTGCGAGCGTCTCTGTGAACCTTTGCGGAGTGCAGGTGCAGATACAGCTGAGGGGAGGGCTGAAAGTATCGAAACAGCTACTGAGGACTCGCGTAGGGACTCCCTGGACCTGTGCACAGATGATGATTGACTGTAACATCACAGACTTTGAGTCGCGATGATAGCAACCATGTCGCCCCAGTCTGATGTGCGCCGGCGCCGTGCACGCCGTGTGGGTGTGCGCGTGCGTATCGAGAGCTGTGCCTGTTTGATGTCGCGGGGGCCGTGCGTGCCCGCCGCTGCGCGTTGACATGATCGACACCTAGGCTGATGTAAAGCCGTCGCAGATGGACATTGAGTGGCGTACGCCGTGAAACCAACCCCGCCTCGTCTGATCGCGCGCACTCCTTCCCCCCTCCCTCTGCCGCGCGGCATCTGTGCCGTGTACGGCGGCGTCGCCACCCACGACGCGTTCTGCCGCGCTGGGCGAGGAGGGGCGTGTGTGCGAGAGCGGCGAATTGAGGGTGTGGGTGTGGTGTGTGTTAGATTGGTGGTGCGGAAGCCTTGTCGTTGTGGTGTTGTGCGGGGGCTCACTTTGGACACGTATAGGGGCTCCTGCCCTTGTCTGTGGCAGCGTGCTGGTGCGTTGGGGTGCTGAATGAGGGAAAAGGTCCGTGTCAGTACGACGTGTGCGAGGGGTGGTGGTGGTCTTGAAGCGGAGAATTCACGCACGGTCTTTCGTGGAATGCAGGCGACGCGAATGGGAAAACTAGAGAGACAAACAACCCCCGCTCTCCGGGGGGGGCGTTGAGGAAGTGTGCGGTAGGCACTCTCGGAAAGGACCTCCGGTGACTGCCTTGGACGTGTGTGATGAGCCGCTCAGCCACCCGCTCTCGCTGCCTTCTCCCTCAGGTGCTCACCAATAAAGATGCCGCAGATAACCGCCGGGGGCGCTTCTCTACTGCTTCTGCGTTACGTATGCGCGCAGGGATGTCTGCCCGCTTCTCCTCCGTCGCTAGGCTGCTTGGATGCTGTGTCGCCCGCCCTCCTTCAACTTACTGGGTCTTTTGCACTTCTCCCGTTTTGTCTCTCTCATCACAGCGCACCAGCCACCGTTCCCTATCCGGTGTCTTTATCCTGTTGCTTCCGGCTCATCACCTCCGCACCGTCACCACGACTCTCTGCAGCCCATACTGCATCAGCATCTTCACTCACTACCGGCGTCTCTCTTCCACATCTCACATGAGCCCTTCACATCCTCTTCCACCTTCGTAACAGAGGCGCCGACGCCCAGTGACGACGCCGTCGCCATCACATCTTCTCAGCGTGGTGACTCATCGTTGTCGCCCTGCGACAGCCGAGGTGCTCCACGCAGCCTCGTTCCCGGGGACATGTCGATGCATCGTAGCTTCCTCTGCTACGTCTGCTGCGAACCTCTTTTTCGGGCAATGAGTGACAGTGTGTGCGGTCACCATGTGTGTGAGGCGTACTGCTTAAAGATGAGCATCAGCGGTGCTGCCACCTGCCTTCTGTGCGGGTGGAACGAGTCATGGTCAAGGGACACAGCGCATAGTCAGTGCGTGCGCGACGCGGTCGAGGCGCGCTTGAGGGAGAGTGTCGCTGTCCTCCTCCGTGATGCCTAACCTGTGCTCTCGAGTGACTGCGTTGGTGATGTAGTGGACAGCTGCTTCGATCGCTCGTGTCGCACAGTACACCTGCACCAAGCACAGCAGTATCTTGCGGCGGTGCCACCCGATGGAGTTGGCGCTGTCTGCACGGCGCTGGCCGCGCCTGATACGATCCCTAACAAGGCGGCTGTCTTCTCGCTGCGCGTCGAGGGTCCGTGGCTCACTAGCTGTGACCTTGTGAGGAGTTTCTTGCAGCTGCAGGTGCTTGTCTTGTGTGACTGCGCAGACCTCGTCTCGCTTCGCGGAGTCGAATGCGCGCCACTGCTTGAACGTCTCACCGTGGAGCGCTGTGGCTTACTTGACACGTTGGGGATCAACGCGTGTCAATGTCTCGAGTCCCTGCAGCGTCGTGAATGCCCTCGGCTGTCGCACTTGGGGTGGAACCAGATATCCAACAGCCAGTCAAGCCTCCGAGAATCTAGCGGGCAGGAGGATGGCTGTGCGGCACTGTGCAGTGTGAGCGTTTTTTTCCTGCTCCCCCTTCTAGGGCATCGGCTCCCTCTCTGCCGCTCCGCACCTGCGAGAGCTCCGTGCACAGTGTGCTCGCATCAGCAGCCTGGACGCGTTGCGTGAGTGCCGCCGCCTCAAGTTGCTTGATGTTGGAGGGTGTCAGCAGGCGTGCTGCATTGAAGCCCTGCGAGATGCAAAGGCGCTAAGGTATCTTGACCTCTCCAACACGGCTGTCTCCGACATCGGTGCGCTTTCACAGTGCACAGCGCTCGAGAGGGTGAACCTGAACGGGTGCCTCCGGCTGCGCTCTCTCGCTAGTCTTGAGTGCTGTACGGAGCTCAGAGAGCTGCAGGCGTCTCGAACGAGCAGTCAGACGCTGATCGGTCTGCGCCTGTGCCGTGCCCTCAAGAAAGTGAATGTCAGCGGCTGCGCGGCGCTGAGAGACGCCGCGGCCCTCACGCATCTCTCCGAACTCACACATGTCGATCTTTCCTTCACGGCACCGGATGGTGTTGGCTTCCTTGCCTACTACCGCGGGGTGGAGAGCGTCCGTCTGCGCGGATGTCGACACATACGAGACTACTCGCCACCGCACAACTTCGAGGATGCGCCGCTGCTACGCTCTCTCGACCTCTCCAACACAAATGTCTGCAGCATCTCCGAGTCGGGTCGCTGCCAACCTAGGCTGCAGACGCTCCGCATGAACGGCTGCACGGAGCTCTCCGACATTTCGGTCCTGGAGTCTGCAACCCGGCTGAGGGTGGCGGATTTGGACAATACCAGTGTACGGAGCGTGTTGCCGCTGCGGTTGGCTGCGTCTGAGCTGGAGGAGCTTCGCATCAATGGTGTCACCTACCAGAGCGAGGTGCCTCTCTTCCAATCCACTGGGGTGCAGCCGCAGTGTAACGTGACAAACACCGGTGCGTCGAGCTGATTACTGTGATATGCGCGACGCGAGCACATGTGTGGCTCCACTGCTGGTGAATGTGAGCGAACACACATGCGGCATTCCACGCGTTGCGCATCGTCTACTTGTTATCCATGTAGCTTCATTCTATTCTCTATTATCCCCTCTTATTTCTTCATGCTTGTACTGCTGGATACGGCTCTACCGTCTCTCCCTCCCCCCACCCCGTGATACATCACTCCCCCCCTGCCATGCGCTTGAGCGCATTCTGAAGGCCTCTTCCGCTTTCGTCGTCAGGGCGCTCTTGTGGTTCTTCCTTTGCCCTGCGTTGTGGGTCCTCCCCTCCCCTGTCGTTTCTCTGTCCTCCCTACCCTTGTCCGCAGGTTTTGCCCCGCCCCGCCTTTACGCTCTGCGCAAAATACGCAACGTACTGCAGAACGCAAAATGTTTGCCACACGCGCTGTCACTCACACGCTGACAGGCGGTGGTGCGGCAGCGTAGGACGGCCTTCCTCTTGTACCCCAAACAAACAAACACGCCCGCAGAGATGTCTTTCCACACGCCCCCCTCTGCCCACGCGCCACCTCCGCGTGTGGTGCTTCACACCAATCCACGCACACGCTCTCTCTAGCCAGTGGAGAGCATCATCAGTAGCGATTGCTGCTGCGGTGCGGCACTGCCATCGTAGGGCTCGGTGGACGTGCCACGACCCATACGTGCACTCCCTCGTGGAGGGGAAGCGGCGCTTTTCGATGTGGGACTGACGCGGCCTCGCATGTCCACAGCTGAGGCTTGTGTTAGCCTAGAGCGCTCGCTGATCTTTCTAATGAGCAGCTGAGCGGTGCGGTCTGTGCGCACCACGTGCCATCGCTCGACTGTTCGCATGCGACGTGTGTTCTCAGATTGCCTGTCTTGCATGAGCACGTGTGGGTTCGGGTGCTGTGGTTGACTCTGCGCACCACCGCCCACCTCGTATGCAGTGTCCTTCCTCCCCGTGCTGTACGCGGAAGGCTGATTTCTTTCTGAAATGGGGCGGTCGAGAATGCGTCCTCCCTGTCCTGAATACGCCAGGCAAACGTACCGCACAGACATTCATCTGTGAGGGTGTGCGCCGTTCGACCCGTGAGGTATAATGCCTCGCGACATGGGCTTCTCCACGCGCAAAGGCACTACAAGGCATGGAAAGAGATAGAGGAGCACAGGAGACATGACGTCTACAAGGAAAACGTGCTGCCGTCTACCCCTCCTCTGTTCCTCGCACATCCACGTTCCCCTTCATCCTCTCTCGACACACGCATGATTCACCTTTGCTGGTTTTCTGCGTCCCGTCTTTGGCAAGTCTACCCAATCTGAAGTTTGTTAAAGGGCACGGCCTCCTTGACGTCATGCGCCACCTCACGCCCTCGCCCTGCTGCTCTTTCCCTGCTTCTCGTTTCTCCCCTCTTGCCATGCTGTGGGCTCGCGTCTCTCGCGCCCGACTCGGTCTTCTCACTCTGCACTTCTCTCTCATTCGCCTTCACGCCCTTTCTCCCTCATCTGCTCCCCACGTTTGTGTGTGGGTGATTTACCCCCTCCCCTTCCCCTCAACGGCACACGCACGGAAGATCCAGCACCATTGCCCGCACCCGCACCCGCACCCGCACCCGCACCCGCACCCGCACCCGCACCCGCACCCGCACCCGCACCCGCACCCGCACCCGCACCCGCACCCGCACCCGCACCCGCACCCGCACCCGCACCCGCACCCGCACCCGCACCCGCACCCGCACCCGCACCCGCACCCGCACCCGCACCCGCACCCGCACCCGCACCCGCACCCGCACCCGCACCCGCACCCGCACCCGCACCCGCACCCGCACCCGCACCCGCACCCGCACCCGCACCCGCACCCGCACCCGCACCCGCACCCGCACCCGCACCCGCACCCGCACCCTCGCGCCTCCTGTCACACTCCCTTACGTCGATAATCCGCCCATCGCTGTGCACAGCCCCTCGGCGCCTGTCCGTGTGTCCGTTTCGTGGCTTGGTTTTGCTTTCTCATAGAACAGAAGAAAACGAAAAATCAGAAGACTGCCGCACCAGTCGTCAGAACAACGAAGCCGCCCCCCATCATTGCCTCCCGCTACGTACACCGTTGTTGCCTTTTCCTTTTCGTGGCTGCGGAGTAGCCTGTGCAACTGTGCAGGCATACTCGCCTACCCCGCACGCAGACGTCGACAGACACACGAACCAAAAGAAACGCACGTGCCGAGAATAGCACAAAGGCGCACGTGCCTTCCGCGAGAATCTCCCACTGCTCGTCTTTGGTTCCGCTCCCTTTTCCCCTGCATAGTTCTCGCGACAGCAGCTGCTCTGCACGACCTCGGCGCTTCTCGTATCCCAGTGAGGTCCCGTCTCGCCTTTCGTCTCGCTCGGCATCTCGTCGCCCCCTTCCTTTGGGTTCCTCCTGTCCCCCTCGTGAAACAAGTTCGACATCTGTCCTACGTGATTTGCCCGTGTGTTTCTCTCCCCCATCATCTCCCCTCCCTCCCTCGGTGCGTGTGGTGGTGGCTGTGCCTCGCGTGCAGATTCTTCTTGTAGTTGTCACGTCGTTTCGAATTGTTTCTCAGCACGGACAGTTGGTTGTGTGTCTGCACGCCTTCCGTGTGCGCTGTCTTTACTGCGTCACTCCGCTGCCGACACCTCGCTTCATCTGTTATAGATATACCTTTCTCTCGCCCTCTGTTCGTCTGTTATTGATTTTGTATATATATATTTTTACATCCGCGGCTCTTCCTCTGCCTCCCTCCCTCGGTGCGTGTGGTGGTGGCTGTGCCTCGCGTGCAGATTCTTCTTGTAGTTGTCACGTCGTTTCGAATTGTTTCTCAGCACGGACAGTTGGTTGTGTGTCTGCACGCCTTCCGTGTGCGCTGTCTTTACTGCGTCACTCCGCTGCCGACACCTCGCTTCATCTGTTATAGATATACCTTTCTCTCGCCCTCTGTTCGTCTGTTATTGATTTTGTATATATATATTTTTACATCCGCGGCTCTTCCTCTGCCTCCCTCCCTCGGTGCGTGTGGTGGTGGTTGTGCCTCGCGTGCAGATTCTTCTTGTAGTTGTCACGTCGTTTCGAATTGTTTCTCAGCACGGACAGTTGGTTGTGTGTCTGCACGCCTTCCGTGTGCGCTGTCTTTACTGCGTCACTCCGCTGCCGACACCTCGCTTCATCTGTTATAGATATACCTTTCTCTCGCCCTCTGTTCGTCTGTTATTGATTTTGTATATATATATTTTTACATCCGCGGCTCTTCCTCTGCCTCCCTCCCTCGGTGCGTGTGGTGGTGGTTGCGCCTCGCGTGCAGATTCTTCTTGTAGTTGTCACGCCGTTTCGAATTGTTTCTCAGCACGGACAGTTGGTTGTGTGTCTGCACGCCTTCCGTGTGCGCTGTCTTTACTGTGTCACTCCGCTGCCGACACCTCGCTTCATCTGTTATAGATATACCTTTCTCTCGCCCCCACTCTGTTCGTCTGTTATTGATTTTGTATATATATATTTTTACATCCGCGGCTCTTCCTCTGCCTCCCTCCCTCGGTGCGTGTGGTGGTGGTTGCGCCTCTCGTGCAGATTCTTCTTGTAGTTGTCACGCCGTTTCGAATTGTTTCTCAGCACGGACAGTTGGTTGTGTGTCTGCACGCCTTCCGTGTGCGCTGTCTTTACTGCGTCACTCCGCTGCCGACACCTCGCTTCATCTGTTATAGATATACCTTTCTCTCGCCCCCACTCTGTTCGTCTGTTATTGATTTTGTATATATATATTTTTACATCCGCGGCTCTTCCTCTGCCTCCCTCCCTCGGTGCGTGTGGTGGTGGCTGTGCCTCGCGTGCAGATTCTTCTTGTAGTTGTCACGTCGTTTCGAATTGTTTCTCAGCACGGACAGTTGGTTGTGTGTCTGCACGCCTTCCGTGTGCGCTGTCTTTACTGCGTCACTCCGCTGCCGACACCTCGCTTCATCTGTTATAGATATACCTTTCTCTCGCCCCCACTCTGTTCGTCTGTTATTGATTTTGTATATATATATTTTTACATCCGCGGCTCTTCCTCTGCCTCCCTCCCTCGGTGCGTGTGGTGGTGGTTGTGCCTCGCGTGCAGATTCTTCTTGTAGTTGTCACGTCGTTTCGAATTGTTTCTCAGCACGGACAGTTGGTTGTGTGTCTGCACGCCTTCCGTGTGCGCTGTCTTTACTGCGTCACTCCGCTGCCGACACCTCGCTTCATCTGTTATAGATATACCTTTCTCTCGCCCCCACTCTGTTCGTCTGTTATTGATTTTGTATATATATATTTTTACATCCGCGGCTCTTCCTCTGCCTCCCTCCCTCGGTGCGTGTGGTGGTGGCTGTGCCTCTTGTGCAGATTCTTCTTGTAGTTGTCACGCCGTTTCGAATTGTTTCTCAGCACGGACAGTTGGTTGTGTGTCTGCACGCCTTCCGTGTGCGCTGTCTTTACTGTGTCACTCCGCTGCCGACACCTCGCTTCATCTGTTATAGATATACCTTTCTCTCGCCCCCACTCTGTTCGTCTGCTATTGATTTTGTATATATATATTTTTACATCCGCGGCTCTTCCTCTGCCTCCCTCCCTCGGTGCGTGTGGTGGTGGCTGTGCCTCGCGTGCAGATTCTTCTTGTAGTTGTCACGTCGTTTCGAATTGTTTCTCAGCACGGACAGTTGGTTGTGTGTCTGCACGCCTTCCGTGTGCGCTGTCTTTACTGCGTCACTCCGCTGCCGACACCTCGCTTCATCTGTTATAGATATACCTTTCTCTCGCCCCCACTCTGTTCGTCTGTTATTGATTTTGTATATATATATTTTTACATCCGCGGCTCTTCCTCTGCCTCCCTCCCTCGGTGCGTGTGGTGGTGGCTGTGCCTCGCGTGCAGATTCTTCTTGTAGTTGTCACGTCGTTTCGAATTGTTTCTCAGCACGGACAGTTGGTTGTGTGTCTGCACGCCTTCCGTGTGCGCTGTCTTTACTGCGTCACTCCGCTGCCGACACCTCGCTTCATCTGTTATAGATATACCTTTCTCTCGCCCTCACTCTGTTCGTCTGTTATTGATTTTGTATATATATATATTTACATCCGCGGCTCTTCCTCTGCCTCCCTCCCTCGGTGCGTGTGGTGGTGGTTGCGCCTCTCGTGCAGATTCTTCTTGTAGTTGTCACGCCGTTTCGAATTGTTTCTCAGCACGGACAGTTGGTTGTGTGTCTGCACGCCTTCCGTGTGCGCTGTCTTTACTGCGTCACTCCGCTGCCGACACCTCGCTTCATCTGTTATAGATATACCTTTCTTTCGCCCTCTGTTCGTCTGTTATTGATTTTGTATATATATATATTTACATCCGCGGCTCTTCCTCTGCCTCCCTCCCTCGGTGCGTGTGGTGGTGGTTGCGCCTCTCGTGCAGATTCTTCTTGTAGTTGTCACGCCGTTTCGAATTGTTTCTCAGCACGGACAGTTGGTTGTGTGTCTGCACGCCTTCCGTGTGCGCTGTCTTTACTGCGTCACTCCGCTGCCGACACCTCGCTTCATCTGTTATAGATATACCTTTCTCTCGCCCTCTGTTCGTCTGTTATTGATTTTGTATATATATATTTTTACATCCGCGGCTCTTCCTCTGCCTCCCTCCCTCGGTGCGTGTGGTGGTGGTTGTGCCTCGCGTGCAGATTCTTCTTGTAGTTGTCACGTCGTTTCGAATTGTTTCTCAGCACGGACAGTTGGTTGTGTGTCTGCACGCCTTCCGTGTGCGCTGTCTTTACTGCGTCACTCCGCTGCCGACACCTCGCTTCATCTGTTATAGATATACCTTTCTCTCGTCCTCACTCTGTTGATTGTTTGTATACTGGTTGTTGACATAACTGCGTGTCTTTCGTGTCCGTGTTGATTCCGCTCTCTGTCCTCTGTGTCCTCTCTTCCCTCTCTTCCCTTGCCGCCCTCCCTGTCCTGTGCGGCGTCTCTCTCGGCCTATTTCGTGTCGCAGACGCTCACGTTCTCGCCCCCGCGGCCTTCGTCCACTACGTGCTCCAGACAACAACGACAACTTCGAAGACGGGGAACGAGGAAAAGGGCGGTCACCGTAGCCGCCCCAAACACGCAAAGAAAAACAACAAAAAAGCACAAAAAAGCACAAAAAAGCAAAAAAAGCACAAAAAAGCAAAAAAAAGCACAAAAAAGAAAACACAAAAAAAAAACGGCAGCTGCGGGAAAAGCGAAGAACAACGGCACAAGAGGGGTGAGAGGCGGCCCACGTCCGTTTGGCCGTTCACGGCATATTTGTCGGCGTGCCTTCGGTGATTTTTTGTTGTGTCTCTCGCTTGTGTGTCTTTTTTTTTCTTAGCTATCTAGCGGCTTCTCCGTGTGCCCTGTGTGGCCTCTCCCTCTCCCTTTCTCGTGTCGTAGACACCAACGCTCCGGCCCCCTCCCCCTTCCGCCCACATTCCCTCGAAACCCGACGAGGACGGCAGATAAGAAAAGCCAGGTGCATAGTCGACGTTGAGATGTCGTTCGTTACCAGTTGTGCGGTGTTTTTCCTCCTCGTGTGTGTTTCGTGGACGATGGAGGACGGAGCTGAGTTGTGCGGTGTGGGACTTGTGTTTTGTTTTGACTGCCGCGCCTTCCGGATGGCGATGCGAGTCTTTGTGTTTTTACTGCATGCGTTTCTGGTGTTCCTGAGGGCGTATTGTCCTCTTGGCTATACACTCCTTTTTGCGGCCGGAGGACTCGCTGTGCACGTGTGTGTCTTCCTCTCTCACTCTCTTTCTTTGGGCATGCGCGTTGTTCGCCCTTCATGCCCCGCCTTTCTTTGCTGGCAGGCTCCGTTGAGCACCCCACCACTCCTCCAGAAAATCAGCCGTGAAGACCCGCCGTCAGCAAAGAGTGAGCATGCAAGCCCACATTATAGCAACCT